>NW_009260136.1:513033-520688 GCF_000687185.1 Egretta garzetta
CTGCTATTTCTAAAGCTGTGAGCAGAGCAGCAGCATCCTCTGAGATTGTTTTGCTCAGCATAAAATAACGAAAGTGGCATGGCTTACCCCTCTCAAGTTTGCTGTCTTTCCTCTCTTCACATGATCCCTTGCATATTTGCAGTTGACCCCATCCTTATCTATTTCTTGTAAGCATCCATGGACTTTATTCTTGCATCCCCCTTTCAAAAGCAGCTAGTGTCCTCCCAGATGTCTGTGAAAGAGGTCCAAGTAGCCCAAGTTTTGTCGCTCTGGTGTGAAGCCCTTGCACAGTCTCACCACCCTGGGGGACAAGGTGCTCTGAACGCAACTAGCTTGTAATTGCTAGGTCCACGTTTTGGTTTGGTATTTTTTATTTTTACCTTCCTTCATCTGTCCCAAGGGCTGTCTGCAGCAGGGCTGTCTCCCTACAAAGCTGCAGGCAATGCTGGCAGATATTTTGCCTGCGGTGTTTTTGCTGACAGGTGATACAAGGTGTAATGGAGGATTGGAGATGAGGCAGCACCCTGTGAGTGCAGCTTGCCTGCAGTCATGTGCAGTTTGTTTTCCCCACTGCAAAGCTCAGGAGAGCTGAAATGTAGATGCTGGGGGATCCCACAGCAGGGCTGTGTGGGTGGTGCAGTGCAGAGCTGACTTGCTGCACAGCTGGACACAGCTGATGGTACAAGGCACTGATGACCCCACTGGAGTAAGAGCTGCCCAGGCCTGCTCAGGGCTCAGGAAGAAGTGCTGACTGGGACTCTCCCTCTCTTGGCAGATTCCCTCCGTGTCCTGGCAGGATGTTGGTGGACTCCAGGAGGTGAAGAAGGAGATCCTGGACACTATCCAGTTGCCCCTGGAGCACCCGGAGCTGCTGTCACTGGGTCTGTGCCGCTCTGGTCTGCTGCTGTATGGGCCTCCAGGGACAGGGAAGACCTTGCTGGCAAAAGCCGTGGCAACCACATGCACCATGACATTCCTTAGGTAAAGAGTGGCAGGGTCACACAATGGGGCTGACTTTTCTTCTGACAGTGGATGGGCATGCTGTAACTGACTCCCTCTTCTCCTGCCTCACAGCGTGAAAGGGCCAGAGCTCATCAACATGTACGTTGGGCAAAGTGAGGAGAACGTGCGTAATGGTGAGTAGATGCATCCTGTTGCTGCATGTGGGAAGGTGGGGCTTTTCTGTGGTGCTGGAGGCAAAGAGGTAGTGCTTAAACCCCCCTTGCCGACTCCCACCCACAGTTGCCAGCAAGGGTATGAACTTGTCTCCTACACCCAGTCTGTTCCCTGCCTCACTGCAGCTTCCCCTCCTGCTCTCGCTGCTCCTGTTGCTCTTGTCTCTGGTGTTTCTGATGGAACAGCAGCCCCTCAGAGACACAGCTGAGCCTCAGGGCCCACCGTGCTTGGTGCTGCCTGTTCTCACTGCCACTGAGCCCCTCAGGCAGGCACAGTTGTTGGTGGTGAGGCAGTGGGCAGCTGGTTTCTATTCACAGCTCTTCCCTGCTGGTGATGTAGCAGGTCCTGTTACTGTTGACTGCTCTTCCAGGTCTTTCTCACTTTCTGTGCTGTTTCCTCACAGTGTTTGCCAGAGCCAGGGCAGCTGCTCCCTGCATTATCTTCTTTGATGAATTGGATTCCCTGGCCCCCAGTCGTGGACGGAGTGGAGATTCAGGGGGCGTCATGGACAGGTCAGTGAGCATCATGTGTCCTTGGGAGAGCAGCATACCTGCCTTAGCTGGAGGAATGCACAGGATTGCCCTGCAAGGCAGAGTCCATCCCATCTCTTTCTCTACTTCTTCCCTCCCTGCTCCCTTCAGCTCCTCTGTATGGCCTGTCTCCTCTCTCTGGGAAATAGTGCTGCTGTTTGCACTGCCGCAAATTCCCGATTGCCCAAGCTTGTTGTGCAAACATTTGGTTAAGACAGAGTTTCCTCCAGCTGCTTCTGTGGCTGCCAACTGTTCCCTTTGGCCTCTCCAAGGTCATCCTTCACACCCCTGCTGTGCTCTCCTCCTATTACCTGTTGTTCCCCTGTGGTGGGAAACCTTTCAGCTGCCTCTGGTAGAAGCAAAGTATGTACAGCTTGGAAATACCCAGAAACAGGGTTATTTCCCCCAGGCCTCTTCTGCTGAGCTGATAGTCCCCATCCAATCCTCCTCTCCATCCACAAGGGGTTCTGCAGAGTTTTCCAATGACACCATGTGTTCCTGGCATCCATCTTCACGCACATGCAAACCAGCAGCTCTGGAAGGGGATGGGTATGGTGCTCACTGGTCACCTCAGGTGATACCAGAACCCGGTGGAGATATCCCTATGCCAGGAGGTCTGTGCAGCACTGAAGTGTTGTGCTGCCAGACCAGCTTAAGCCCCATGGCTGCAGAACCAGATCTGCAGTGTTAACCATTCACCACCCTGAGGACTGCTTGGCAGCATCACTGGTCTGCCAGTGTGTCCCCGGAATGGACTGACGGGGCAGTCTTGCAGCTGAACTTGCTGGGCAATACCACATAGTGGGGAGAGTTAGGCTCAGCCAGCCCATCTGAGTGGGGAACCTCAGCCATAGCCATGTGTGCCTGATTATGTTTGGTCTGTGTTGCCAGTGTCTGATAGCAAGTATAAGCATGTGTGGCCATCCTGGAAGGGTTCAGAGTCAAGCAGTGGCCCAAATGATTTTCTTGCTACCAGGGGTTGCACTCACTTTGCAATGAGCCCACGCACTCACTGGCTGCGCTCAAACAGAGAAGTCTGGATGGCTGTGTCAGGACTCTTCAGAGAAGAGAAATATGAGCTGAAGTCCCAGACAGACCTGCCTATGGCCTTGCTTATTCCTCTTCTCATTTGGTAGCTGAGCATGACAGAGGGTGACTTGCCATGGCCTAGTTGTGAGTGTCCTGTCTTGCTCCCTGCAGAGTTGTCTCACAGCTCCTGGCTGAGCTTGATGGCCTTCATTCCACCAGAGAGGTATTTGTCATTGGAGCTACGAACAGGCCCGACCTCCTGGACCCAGCTCTGCTCCGACCAGGCAGGTATGTCACATCATATCCTGCCTCACTCCAGGGTGGTTCCCTGGAGCTTGTCAGGTAGTCATGAGCTGGACTGTGTCCCACCACATTCCCTTCCCAGAGACTGTTCCTAAAGCCCCCCAGCCCTGGCCTACGAGGGAGATAGGAAGCCTAGAGGAGGCCAGTGCCTATGGCTGTATCAGCAGCACAAGCCACCACTGCTGGGCTGCTGAGCTGATAGTCCCCATCCAATCCTCCTCTCCATCCACAAGGGGTTCTGCAGAGTTTTCCAATGACACCATGTGTTCCTGGCATCCATCTTCACGCACATGCAAACCAGCAGCTCTGGAAGGGGATGGGTATGGTGCTCACTGGTCACCTCAGGTGATACCAGAACCCGGTGGAGATATCCCTATGCCAGGAGGTCTGTGCAGCACTGAAGTGTTGTGCTGCCAGACCAGCTTAAGCCCCATGGCTGCAGAACCAGATCTGCAGTGTTAACCATTCACCACCCTGAGGACTGCTTGGCAGCATCACTGGTCTGCCAGTGTGTCCCCGGAATGGACTGACAGGGCAGTCTTGCAGCTGAACTTGCTGGGCAATACCACATAGTGGGGAGAGTTAGGCTCAGCCAGCACATCTGAGTGGGGAACCTCAGCCATAGCCATGTGTGCCTGATTATGTTTGGTCTGTGTTGCCAGTGTCTGATAGCAAGTATAAGCATGTGTGGCCATCCTGGAAGGGTTCAGAGTCAAGCAGTGGCCCAAATGATTTTCTTGCTACCAGGGGTTGCACTCACTTTGCAATGAGCCCACGCACTCACTGGCTGCGCTCAAACAGAGAAGTCTGGATGGCTGTGTCAGGACTCTTCAGAGAAGAGAAATATGAGCTGAAGTCCCAGACAGACCTGCCTATGGCCTTGCTTATTCCTCTTCTCATTTGGTAGCTGAGCATGACAGAGGGTGACTTGCCATGGCCTAGTTGTGAGTGTCCTGTCTTGCTCCCTGCAGAGTTGTCTCACAGCTCCTGGCTGAGCTTGATGGCCTTCATTCCACCAGAGAGGTATTTGTCATTGGAGCTACGAACAGGCCCGACCTCCTGGACCCAGCTCTGCTCCGACCAGGCAGGTATGTCACATCATATCCTGCCTCACTCCAGGGTGGTTCCCTGGAGCTTGTCAGGTAGTCATGAGCTGGACTGTGTCCCACCACATTCCCTTCCCAGAGACTGTTCCTAAAGCCCCCCAGCCCTGGCCTACGAGGGAGATAGGAAGCCTAGAGGAGGCCAGTGCCTATGGCTGTATCAGCAGCACAAGCCACCACTGCTGGTTATCCCTTACCGCTGCTCTTGTTGACCCAGCAGCATGTTGACCCTGCCATGGCAGCAAACTGACAGGAGGAATTGGTCTTCCAGGGCCTCTTCTGCAGAGCTGCCCCCCAGCCTGTCCTCATGCCCATGGCTTGCCCATCAGGGGCAGGACTTTGTATCTGCTGTTGTTGGACATCGTGTGGTTCCTGTCAGCCTGTTTCTCCAGCCTGCCCTGGTCCCTCTGAAGAGCAGCCCTGCCCTCCAGCACATTGACTGCTTCCTCCTCGTGCTTTGTATCATCTGTGAACTTGGCAGCGAAAGGCGCTGCCCCAGGGCCACCCTTCAGTTTCCAGTACACAGGGCTGAGCACCAGTGGCAGGTTTGTCTTGGCGTGTTCTCGACTGTCTCTTCTCTCTGCTGACAGGTTTGACAAGCTGGTCTATGTGGGCATAAATGAAGACCGGGAGTCACAGCTGCAGGTGCTGAGTGCCGTCACCAGGAAGTGAGTGACCCTGTGCTCTCACAGCAGCCTTCCACTACCCTCTAATGGGTCACAGCCTTCCTGGGGTTGATGCATAGTGTGCTCCAGCTTGGCTTCATGTCTGAGCCCTGGGGAGCACCTGAGTCACTGACCCACAGCTAGCAGGTAGGGGAAGAGGATGGGGCAACTTCCAGAAGCAGAACTGGGGCTGGTTTTCCTACAAGATGGGAGCAGCCCAGCTGGCTGTCTAAGTGGACGGATTGGTAGAGCTCTCCAGTCACCCATGCCCACATGCTCTTCTTGAGGAGCTCAGCCAGATCCTGACAGTGTGATGGGACTGAATCACACCAACATCGTAGGAAGCTCCCATTTGCGTCCTTCCAGAGTTCCCCTAGCACATCTCCTGCTGTTTCCAGGTCTAAGGGTGAAGGCAGCTCCATTTGTCTCACTGCCTCTCCTCCTGCTATGCCGAGGAGTGTTCAGCCTGTGCTCTGTGTGTCTTTCCGAACACTGGTTGTGTGGGATCACTGAGCAGTGGGGTTTGGCTGTTTCCCCAGCTGCTTGGAGCTCCTGAAAGCATCTCTGGAAGGAGAAAAGAAAGCCCTGCAATTCAGGTGCAGAGGTATCACCCATGACAGCTGGGCGAGCAGCTGTGAATCTGCCTCTGCAGGGATTGTGTCATGGATCGCTGTGATCACTGCAGCCTTGGACGATAAGCTAACAGGAGAGGCGAGAGCATGGGCTGGCTGCGAGCGTCTTTTCACACCATGTGGCTTGGCAGTCATGCCCTCCAGCACCATGCTGCTGTTCGTGCTGAAGGAGGCTAACTGTCTGCAGTGTGGCTCCGATGGGATGGTTTGGTGTTACAGTGGTTTGTACTGTCTGTAATTAAGCAAGTCCTTATCCAGCCCTGGCTGTAGGCTGTTCCCAGGCATGTGGAGCACTTAATTTCTCTGACAGAACTCAAAGTTGCCTTTGATCCTACTTAGCAGGAGAGAGGACCTTGCTGTGGGGATGTTTCAAAAAGAAGTGATTGCACTGAAAAAACAAACAAACCCCTTTGATTTTTTTTTTTTTTTTTTGTGAGCACTCAGAGCACAGTCCAGAAGCAGCTAATTGTGGGGCCTCTGATTCCTCCTGCCCAGTCATGCTGGCTGCCGTGTCTCCTGGTCTGTTTTTTCTGTGGCTTTTACACCTGCAGTTTTCTCTGTGGCAGGTTTAAACTGGATCCTTCTGTGAATCTCACCACCATCCTAGAAAAATGCCCAGCTCAGCTGACAGGAGCAGACATCTACGCCCTGTGCTCAGATGCCATGATGTGTGCTGTCAAACGCAAGGTGGAATGGATTGAGGAAGGTAGGAGCCCACACCCTGCCTGTCCCATGCGTTGGGAAGGCCCAGCACAGGGGTAGAGGGGAGAGTTACTGCTACTGGTAACTGGGCTTTGTGAGAAGAGGCTTGGCAGCTTTGAGTCTACGCCTGAGTGCTTGGCTCTGGGTTACTGGCAGGCAGGCAGTTTCTCCAGGTGTGATCATCTTCACCTCCAATGCTTGGCCCCGGGGGGAAGGAGACACAGGTTTTCCTTCCAGTCTCCAGTGGCTGGAGATGGGGGCTGTTGGATCTTGCCAGCCACCCCTGTGCTTGGCTCTCAGCCTTTTCCTGTTCTCTCTCATGCAGGGCTGGATACCGAGAGCTCTGCTCTGATCCTGACCATGGAAGACTTCCTGCAGGCTGCTGCGAGGTTGCAGCCATCAGTCTCTGAGCAGGAGCTGCTCAGGTACAGACTCATCCAGCAGAAGTTTGCTGCCTGCTAATGCTCAGCAGAGCTGGGACTGGAGGGGTGATGGGGACAGGGCGTTAAGGGGTGTGAGAGAACAGGCACAAACAGGCACCCACCTGCTCTTCTCTGATGTCTCCTGGACCCCCCTCTTGCGAGCTTGGGTGTAAAAGTGTCTGTGCTGTTTCTTGAGCCAAAGCCTGGTGGAAACGCTGCTGTGCACAGCCAAGCTGGTGGTGGGTTCTGTGATGGTCCCTCACATCTCAGGGAGCGCTTATGAGGAGGAAGCTGATTCACATG
This sequence comes from Egretta garzetta, assembly GCF_000687185.1. Classification (NCBI taxonomy): domain Eukaryota; kingdom Metazoa; phylum Chordata; class Aves; order Pelecaniformes; family Ardeidae; genus Egretta; species Egretta garzetta. The sequence continues at coordinate 519,899 of NW_009260136.1, forward strand.
GTTGTGAGTGTCTCCATGGGTGACAGTGTTGGTGGGGGAGCAAGGCCCAAACTGCACCTGGTTTGGCAGCAAGAGTGAGGCTGGAGGCAGTTGCTTGTTGGGTTGTTGGCCCCAATGAGGAGTGCTGGCCGGAGGGCAACAGGACCCAGAGCACTGCTGCTGCAGCTGGCCTGGGTTTGACGTGATCCCTCTGAATAAATACAGGGTTTTGGCACTAGGTAGTCACTGCCTGGCCTCAGGTCTTTGCTTGCTGATGGTGTCTGTGGGCTTGGGAAGGTCCCTGCGATCCCCCGGGTGGGCTGGGTGTTGCAGGTGTCCTGCAGGTAGAGCGGGAAGCACACCTGCAAACAGGGCTGGGGTCACCCTCCTCCGGCAAAGGTTGCCAGAATGGCTGGAGCCCATGGCGGATGAGGAGGCAGAGGGAGTGGGATTTGCTCAGCTGGGAGCCGAGTTCCCTCTGCAGCGGGAGCCCAGTTCTTCCTGGAGGTGCTGGGTGACAGGACAAGAGGCAATGGGGGCAAGTGGTAGCAAGGGAGATTTCCCACAGGATACTAGAAAACTTGTCACACACTCTGGCCTTGGAAATATTCAACCCTTGGCTGGAGCAGCCCATAACTGCCCTGTTTGCACTAATCTGTGCTGAGTGCGAGTTGGCCCAGACCGCACTGAAGTCCTGCCTCGCGTTCCTCTGCAGCCTCATGGCAGCTGCCAGCATGATCGCATGTGCGCTGCTTCCCAGCCTTTGCCAAGGATGCCAAATAAATCCCCGCTTGAGCTGCGTGTGGCAGCA
>NW_009260136.1:521114-523312 GCF_000687185.1 Egretta garzetta
CGCAAGGGAGAAGAGCAGTTGCACTACACCTCTGTGAGTGGTGCAACCACCCAGGAGCCAACCCACCACTGCCTCTGCTTCAATCGGAGCCCCAAACCCCACACCACGGGCATCTACAGCTGGGCGCTTGGAGGTGAGACTGTGTCTGCACCCACCCCACGCTCACCCCAGGATAGGCACTTCGTTCCCTGGGAGTCCTGAGGTGGCTGCAGCCATTGCCCTCAACCCATACCCTGCCCATACATGGACACACGGACCACGGCCTCCAGTAGTTCTCATGAGCGCTCTTAATTAATAGGAGAGGGCTCCCAGGCAGATCTCAGCGATGTCCCCAGCCCCCTGCTTGTCCTCAGAGCCACTTGCAGTTATCAGCCACGACAGTCTCATCTCTGTGGCCCCCTCAGGCTGTCTTCTTCACAACATGGATGAAGTAGCAGGGGATGTGGGCCTGTCCTGGGCTGTAGGGCTGGAAGTCCCCCAGGACGCTGTGCTGGCACTTCCCCTGGAAGGCGCCTTTCAGCAGGGCTGTGAAGGCCTCCAGCCGGTGTGGGTAGTAGGAGAGCCGAAACTTGCTGCAAGGAGAGAATGAGGGTGAGGCAGAGAGGGGCCAGCGGTGCATGGCACCAGCCATCCCCCCCATCAGGAGCCACCCCCACGGCCCCTCTCACCTCATCTCTGGGGCTGCCCCTGCTTCGGTGGGGGGAACCTGCACTGTGTAGTCCAGGGTCACCATGTGTGCCTTGTTGTTTACCAGCAGCACTGAGGTGGTGATGTCCTTGGTCAAATCACTCTGGAGACCACAGGAGGACATCTGTGTCCTGGGGGAGTGCTGTGGCCCCCCTAGCCTGGGCACAGCCTTGCTCCCTGCCCTGCTCCTTGCCCTGCCTGGCCTCCTTGGGGCCAGGGGGCTGGGGTTGGGACAGGGGGAAGTGGGATGGGGGCAGGGTCTGCCAGCCACCCACCTTGTAGTAGATGTTCTTGCCAGGTGGTGCACAGCCAGTGGCCAGAATGTGATCATAGTTGCGGTGGTCAATGACCAAGACACCCCCGGGCCGCACCATGCTGGCGATGTTCCTCAGGGCCAGCTTGTGGTCACTCTGGTCCCCTGGGGAGGAAACCGTGGGGTTCCCCGGACACTGGCTGTACCCCATGGCACAGCCCATAGGGCCTCATCTCGATCTCGGCCATAGACACCTCAGGCACGTTCTCAGCCTCACTGGGCCAGAGCATGCCATGTGGGGAAACCACCACCCCGCTTGTGGCACAAGTCTGGGTGTGTCTCCAGTCTTGCCAGAGATGTGACAAAGAGGCACACAGCGCCACCACACGACCCAACAATGGCCCCACTCATGCCACGAAGTGGGGCACTTTCTCAGCCTCCCTGGAGACATGCCATGAAACAGCAACACCACTCTGCGTAATCCACTGCCCAACTTATGACATGAGTTAGGGCATGGTCTCAGCCTGCCAGGAGATGCTGTACATATGTGTATAGGTACCCCCTCACCCCAACTCACCTTTGAAGTCAGGCAGGTGCGCGAAGGAGTTGCCCAGGCAGATGACTGCATCAAACCCATCCCCTGGCTTCTCCAGGTCCTTCTCCAGTGTGAGCCAGTTGGCCTCCTCGATGACTGCAGCACAGGGGAGCGGATGAGAGCAGGGCCACCCCTCACCTACCCGGCAGCCTCCCCTGCATGCAAGAACCCCCCCCCCCCCCCCCCAGCCCTGCCTGGGCCCCGGTGGGTGCTGGATCCAGCCTGGGACCAGCAAGCAGGCCAGGGCCATGGCCTGGGCTTGCCGAGCCGAGCAGCCAGCGCCAGCAGGTCCCTGCAGCAAGGCCACCTGGCCCAGCAGCACCCACGCAAGGGGCCTGAGCCCACCACGAGGGGCTGGGAGGGGTTCAGGGCAGAGGTCCCCAGCGCCGGGGTGGGGTGTTGGTGTCCGCGTGCTCCTCCCGGCCCCCGTGGTCCCCGCACCCCATCGGTCGAAGGGCTCCTCCTTGCGCCGCTCCCAGCGCTCCTTCAGCGCGTACTTGAGCATCTTGTCGCTGGCGTCGACGCTGGTCACCTGGAAGCCCTCCTCGAGCAGCATGATGGAGTCCACCCTGGGGACAGGGCTGTCAGCGGGGGGGGGGGCAGCTGAGGGGGCCCAGGGGCGCTGGGGACGGCCGTGGGCAGCGGGGCCCAGGGTAGCCCCGG
>NW_009260136.1:524128-526033 GCF_000687185.1 Egretta garzetta
TCATGCCGCGACGGCAGTCCCTTTTCCTTGGGGCGAGACCCCAGCGCAGGCGGCCCCGGGAGCCGGGGGGACTGTGTGCCTACAGCTCATCCACCGGGCTGTGGGTGAGCGGAGCCTCCTCCTGGACCCCGCTCTCCTCCAGGGCCTCCCCTGCGGCCAGGAGGCTGGCAGCTCCCTCCCCCTCATCCTTCTGGCCCTTCTTCTTCTTCTTCCCGCTCTTTTTCTTGCTCTGCTTCTCCCCCCTGCTTGCCAAGTCACCCTTCTTGCCAGTCCACTTCTCTGCCAGGCAGCCTGGGGAGGAGAGGCAGAGGGGTCCCTGAGGGAGAAGCAGGGCTCCCGGGGCCCTGGAGGGGCTCCCCCACCCTCCCTAGCACGCCTGCGCTGCCCCCAGCAGCGGCCAGGACTTACTTGTGTCCTTCCCTTTTAGCACATGATCAGCGCAGAGAAACTGGGAGAGATCCTCTGTCTGGTGGTGCCTGTACCAGTCCTCAATCACATCTTCATACTCCTCCACCAGCACGTCACACTAGCGTGGAGAGGAGAGCCTAGCTCCAGCCACGCGCCACCGGGGCAGGCGCAGGACCAGGACCAGGACCAGGCAGCAGGTCCCGCTGACACCCTTGTTCCCAGCAGAGTACCCCCAGACCCTCTCCCCCCTTGAGGTCATGGCAGCCACCAAGGGCCAATCCCACCAGGCTGGGTACCTGCTTTTTGAGGTCAGCCACCTCAGCGGAGGTCTCATTCCACAGCTCATAGGGTATGTCCATCACCACCTTGACACCCTTGTGCACCAGGTTGTGCAGCGTCTCGAACGTCTCCGACATGCCCTGGGGGAGCAGGGCCGCCCAGTGAAGCAGTGCTCTTCCCGCCGGGCTCCCGCTCTCCCTTCCCAGCGCCGGCCACATGACCCTGCCCAGGGATGCAGGTACGTGCAAGCCAGCCAAAATCAGGGTCCCTGGGGCATCAGCATTACCACGACAGAGTTCAAGTGGCAGCGAGGCCCCCTCTGAAAACCCGCTCCCAAAACCAAGAGGAAGACACATGGGCTAGGCAAGACAGCCCCTGGCTCCCTCTGTGCAGGCAAGAGCCTGCCCACCCCACCAAGGACAGCACAACACACCTGACTTGGGGGGCAGCGCGGCCTCTCATGCTGGGTGCTGGCAGGGGATCCAGGGGATGGGAAGAGTGAACCCTGGTTCAGCGCCCTGGCAGTGCAGGGGTGGGCGAGGGACGCTTGGGAGCAGGGGACTGGAGGGCAGCCCTCACCTTCGCAAATCTGTTACTGCCGCTCCTCTCCTTGTGCAGGTTGTAATCCAACAGCCGCTTGCAGATGTTCTCTGTCACCTCGATTAACCGGATGTCCCTGCACGTAGAGGAGGGAGGCCTCGGGCTTGGCACTGCCTCCCCAAGAACAGCCAGGGCACCGGGCGACCCTCAGCCCATCCGGTGCAATGGGGGAGTGCTCTGCAGCTCCCAGGCTCTCCGAGGCAGAAGGAGCACCCCCCAGCTGCCCCACCCACCCCTCCAGCCCCACTGCAGTTTAGTTTTCTCAGAGGGGCTGTGCGCAGCGCAGCCTGCCTGCAGGCTCACGAAGCCCCCGGCTCTGCAGACTGCAGGCAGTGCTGGCAGCAGGAGACCACCCGTCCCTCTCACTTACGACTGCGTGTACTTGACGGCAGAGCCCTTCCCATCCAGGAAGCCGTACTTGGTGTCAATCACCTCCTTGGTCTTGCCGGTCTCCTCAAAAGCAGATTTCAGCTCCACTGCCACATACTTGCACACTGCAGGGACGAAAGCACAGGCAGGCTGAGGGGGTTTCACCACTCTGACAGGCAGTGCGACGCAGCACCAGGGGAGGGGACAGCAGCAGAAACAAGCACCAGGAATCAGGCACGCTACAGCCAC
>NW_009260136.1:526170-526845 GCF_000687185.1 Egretta garzetta
AAGGCAGACGGCGCCAGTTCTGCCTGCAGGTTTCCCCAACAGCTCTGCTTCACAGCCACCAAAGCCTCTGCCTCTGCACCACAAGCCGCTCCATTCCTCCTGGAAGAGGATGGGGTCTTTTTGCAACGCAAGCCCCAGCACAGGTCACAGCTCCTCCTCCCGACACCAGCACATCCCACCCAGTAACAGTTCTCCCAGCACCCCAGGGACAAGGGGGCTGTGTTGAGGACTGAGCAGCCAGCAGGGTTTAGTGGGCCAGGTGGCAGGACGAGATGCTGGCTATGGACTGTGTCACAGTACAAGGGGCTGTCGGCTCCAGCAACACCACATGGGGCACTGCCTGCAGCTGAGACCACACCATCAACAGTTTTATAACACAGTGCATGTTTTCTTTTATAAAACTAAAAAAAAGAAACAAAAGCTTTATTTCTTCTGTAACAAAGAATCTGACAGAGCTATAAAACCAGGGAGCAGCAGAAGAGAAACATCTCAGGGGTTTACAAGTGGAAATGTGGAAGGATGGAAGCCAGGCATGGTGTGGCCCTTCCTCCCCTGAAGCCAGGGTCCCGGGAGGCTGGAGAAAGCTTTGTCCTGTGCCACAGGCTCCTGTTTGCTGGGAGCCACGTCTTCTTCAAGCCCTGCTTTGGAAGAAGGGGCAAGCCCCAGCACGGAAGG
>NW_009260136.1:526875-527659 GCF_000687185.1 Egretta garzetta
CAACGATATGAGTGGAAAGATGTGCCACAGGCAGGAAGAAGAGAGTGAGATGGCTTCTCCAGAGCTGCCATGCGTGTGCCGAGAAGCCCTGTGCGCACCTTCTGCCCTCTCCTTACTCTGCTGGCACCAGGGGCTGGAGGTGACTCCAGCCATTCTTCAGCTGGGACGAGTGCTCCTTCCTGCAGCCCCTCTGGACTCAGGCCTTGAGGAGGTCCCTCTCCACACCACACCTGCTGCAGCATCCCCACGCATGCCAGGAGCGCTCACTGCTGGGTCTGCAGGACTGCCCGCAGCTATCGCTGTGTGCTGACACAGGTTCCAAGCCTGGGCAGGAAGAGGAGCAGCATGTGGTCAGTGCTTGCTGTGATGCTTCTCTGAGGCGATTGCAGATGCCACAGCACAGCTCGGACATCAATGTTTCTAGAGCTGCTTCCCTGGCAGGGAAAGCTTTGCAAAGAGCTTCGGAGTTTGATTTCTTCCTGCTTTCTTTGCTGTCAAGCCCCACGTGTCCCTGCACAGCAAAGACAGAGGAAACCACGGCAGACAGCAAAGGTCTGTCATGACCTGCCCTGGATTGCCTGTGGAGCCTTTGGTTGCTCGCGAATCCAGTGGCTGCTCAGGGAGGAAGCATCACCAGGGCCGAACTGTGAGCAGCAGAGATGACTGGCCCCAGCTACGGACCGCCAGGCGATCAGTGCCTACTGGAAACAGCAGGCAGTGCTAGGACACCCCTAAACCTCTCGCCTAGGGAAGGACGGCAGGCAGCCGCCGGCAGGGCCACGCC
>NW_009260136.1:528229-528470 GCF_000687185.1 Egretta garzetta
CCCCTTCCCGCCCCTGGACAGTTCCAGGTCCCTGCCACCTACAAAACCGCGGCAGCCCCTCCCTCTTCCCCGCCCACACGGGGTTCCCCCCACTGCACCCCCAAACAACGTCTCTCCCTCCCTTCCCTCAGCATTTGGGGGGCTCTCCCAGGCCAAACCAGGGGGACTTACCCCTCGGGGGTGGGCCTCCACCCAGGCCCTCAGCTCTGGGCGAGGAGGATGGAGGTGAGGAGGGCGTCGG
>NW_009260136.1:531063-536124 GCF_000687185.1 Egretta garzetta
TGGGGAGCGGGCTCCGGCGCGGTGGTGGGGACACGGCGAGCTCCCGTCCCACGCTGTCTGTGCTTCACAGCGCTGCACGAAGGCCAAGATCCAGGGTGGGCACCAGGCTAGAAAGCCCTCTGCTTGCTGCTTCTTCAGCTGGAAACCAACACACCAAAAAAAACCCCCAAAAACCACCACTGTGGTCCCGCACCAGGACTGGTGCTGGGCTCAGCGACACCAAACACTCCCAGGACAGGCCTGGCCCAGCCACCTTGGTCTCTTCTGGTCAAGGCTGCAGTTTCATGCAGTAGAACTTTGTGCCTTCTTCCTGAGTTTCAAGGCGTATGTATTGAAATAAAGCAAAACAAAACACATCCAATCACTTTAACACGTACCCATCATTAAGGCATACGTTTTGCAAGGATTTTTCTTCAAAAAACAAAATGGATCTCTCTCTTTTCCATCATTTCCAGCATTCACTTCATGCTGTTTTATGACCTCTTAATCTTTGCAGCTGCAGCCAGTGCTCGGAAAATGAAGAACCCCCACCGCCCTCAGCCCAGCAGCCTGGTGGGAGCAGTGGTATTGCTTGATTTCCATGCGCCACATCTCAGTAACTACTGATCCTTTAGGAAGTGCAAATGAACTTCAACAGAGCTGCGTTTCCTCACCATACAGCTTGATGATTGCCCCTGTCTCAATATAAACATCAACTTAATCTTGCAAACGTTTGAAGAACCTGAGAACTGACGTAACAGTTGAAACCCGCAGGGGGCAAAGGCAGGACTGACACGTGCTTCCTTCCTCCCAGCAGCAGCATCGCTGTGCCTGAGGACAGAGCTACTCCAGGTTGAGCTTTGTTTTTATGTTCATGGCTGCCAGCTCTGCCACAAAGTAACGGAAGACATGGGGCACAGGGACAACCTCGATCGTGTCCACCTCGCTGCAGACAGAGCAGGAGTACCTCCTGTTGCTTGTCACAGAGGAGGAGTGTGGCGGTTTCTCCAGCACAGGGGATGTCATGCTGCCGCAGCTCATGCAGACATAGGCTACAGAGCCATCGGAGCAGTTGAAGAGGCGGTCTTGCAGCAAGAAAGACGTGCCGTGAGCCAGCAAAGCGTCACGCTCCATCTCGCCGAAGCGAATCCCACCTTCCACATTCCTTCCCTTGACGGGCTGGTTGGTGACAGCGTCTCGGGGCCCCGTTGTCCTCACCTGGAACTTGTCCGAGACCATGTGGCGCAGGCGCTGATAGTACACCACTCCCACAAAGATCTCTGCCTCCAGCTCCAGGCCGCTGATGCCGCTGTACATCTTTTCTGTCCCAAAGTAGTTATAACCTGCACTCACTAAAGTCTCACCAAAGTATTTCAAAGCGGAGTTCTTCTCTGTGAAGGTGAAGGGAGTGGCATCATAGGAGACACCATGCAGCGCTGCCGACTTCCCTGCCATGCTCTCGATTAACATCCCAATGGTCATACGGGAGGGAAAGCCGTGAGGGTTGAAGAGGATGTCTGGAACCATCCCGTTCTCTGTGAATGGCATATCCTCAACTGGCCAGAGCTGGCTCAGGATACCTTTCTGTCCATGACGGCTGGCAAATTTGTCTCCGACAGTTGGATTTCGGGGAACCCTCACAGTGATGCAAGCCTTCTTGAATTTCCCAGTGCCGCGGTCATTACTGCATAACCTGACGTTGTCTACAATACCGACTTCCTTATTCCTGTGTAGGTGGAAAAACAGTCACAGCAAAGGTGTCAGGTATGCTAATGATTTTTAGCTAGGAAAGGGAAATGAAGGGAAAAAAACCACCCAAACCACTCCATGAGTCTCATAAAACACTTTGGGACAGCTGGGCAACACCACCATTCTTGAAAAGTACTACTAAGCAGCGAGGGAAATCAGACTGCGTAAGAATTAGGGCAAGGAAGCAATAAAACGGCATCACACAAGTGCCATTCATTTGCTTTTTCTAATACTGGAAGCACAGCTACAAATTTCAGGTGGTTGGGTAATGTGCCAGCCATGGATTTAAAATAAAGATAATTTAAACCTGGTTCATCTGTATTGTGCTTTATCTGAGAAACTGCATCCCAGTGCCATCTGTTTTGTGTCGAGGCAGCAGTCCCTCTCTACCCTCAATAAATTCACACCATCTTGGTGGGATACTAAAATAAAGAACCAGGTTCCATGCAGAGCAGAGAGAAAAAGTCAGAGCAGAAAGGGAAGGCATGGTGTGAGCTGAGAGGGATTTTCCAACCAGTGCCTCTTTCAGGGGTGTGCTGCTTCTCCAGATGAACCCTCAGCCTGTTGTTCCACATGCTAGGTGTCTCCTGCAGGTTTAACTGCTGTCACAGAGCTTTCAGCCCAAACTCTCCACTCATTTTGGAGACAACAGCTAAGGGATAAACATATTTTCTCCCATGTTAAGACAAGGTTACTTTTTTTCTTCTCTCGTGAAGTCCCAGTGAACAGCATGTTTGTGGAAGGCCCGTACCTAAGTTTAGTTTCTGATGCAACCAGGGTACAGGTCATCACAAAAAAACCCCAAAACAACCAACGCACCACGCCCCCCCCCCCCCCCCCCCCCAAAACTGTGCTTCATAAGCCTCTTCAAAGCTTGTTCAAGCTTTTGAATTCAAAGCCTGTGTCTTCCTTCTCTTCCAAGCCACACATAAGATCTAGCAGCATACTGTCCCACTTAGGACAGTAGGGAGAACTCCCTCTTAAGGGCCCCACATCTCTGGGACAAACTGGGGGCAGGAGCCAACAGTGAGAGCTGGGAACCTCATCTCTCTGTAGGAACCTAAATAATTATCTGACCTGGACCAAGAACGAACAAAAGCTGAATGGTACACAGGTAAAATGGCTCTCTGGATAAGGAAGCTGGCAGGAGAGAGCTGGGGAGCAGGAGCACAGTGTGAGAGCCAAAGAGGGCTCCACAAGTGCAAGGACAAGGCTGAGCTTACAGATGCCCACTACCACGTGCTGAATCTGTTAGCCCTGGCTCTACGACCAGGATGACTAATTCTACGAGTCCACAGCAGTCTCCCCAGTGCAGCTAAGGCACCATCTGTTATAGAGTAATAAACAATAGCTTTCCCAGTAATGCCCAGTTACCGTGTTACCCAAGTGCTTCTCAAACTAATTAGCCTTCACAATGCGAACAACTACACAGCATTGTTCTCACTCTATCAATGCTGTAGAGAGACACAGGTAAGGCCTGGAGCTGTACAGACAACTGGGAGTGCAAGATGCATTTAAATATGTATTTTTTTTCCAATGTTTTTGCTTCCCTTTTCTGAAAGAATTAAGAGGATTTTAATGAAAGCCTCAGCAGCCTTCTTTCAACTGAAGTTCAAAAGTCTTACAAAACTCATCCCTGAAATGTTCCAGGGAGAGTGAGGGGTGTAGTTGACAGATTTTAATATTCTAGCAATGTTAATAAAAATGCTCTTTCAACCCTTAATCCTGGAACAGCTTTGTTACAAGGTTTTTGGGCAAGTCTCTGGAACCAGGCACTTTGTTTTGGTTTTCTGTTTGGTGTTTCTTTGGTTTTTTTTTTTTTTTTTTTTTTTTTTTTTTTTTTTTTAGACAGAACGCTTTATGTGAGTCAATTAACAAAAAAACTACAGAAAACAACTGCAGGGGACGGTCAGAGGAACGATCCTCAGGAGACAGCAAAACATTTCTGCAAGCTCTTTTCTTTTTACCAGTCTCAGATTCTCCTCCTGGAACAAGTCAGGCTCTGCAGCATACACTGGCTGAGACAAAAGCTGTGATACGGACATGGGAGTCGCCTACAACATGAACTTCATGCTCTCTGTGTCAAGACATGGACACTACCACATGAAGAGAAAAGGGAACACCTGGAGAAAAAGATACTGCAGCTCATCAGGGCCAACTGCTCTCAGACTGCTCACTACTGGGTGTGTGGAGCCAGGAGGGACAAGTTGTACTTACGGGTAATACACAGTGAAGGTCTCCCCTGTGCTGAGGTTCATGAAGCTGTAAAAGGGGTCCCCAGGCTGTAGGATAGAGCCAACAAAAGGCAAGCCATCGGCATCCAACTTCTCCGTAACATTTGGATCGCCGGGCCTGATGCCAAATACTAAATTATCGCCTGCCCTGCTGGCTTTAAGGGAAAGGTCAATGCTCTCCATCTTGATAACACTTCCATAGGCAAACCCTCTCTGCCAGGAAGATTTGTTCACAATCTAAAAAGAAGAAACAAAGTCCTGTTAAAGACTTGCTAGTAACTTTAGCAAAGAAAGCTTTCCCATTCTGATCTGACGCTTACCTTTTCAACATTGCTTTCCTAAACAAAGCCTCCCAGCAAGTCACTGTTCCAAAAGGCCCAAACCTCCTGTAACCCCAGTATTTTTCAATGCTGGAAGCCCACTACTTGGCACAAGGGAGCTCCGCTCTACTCTTGGTACTTCCAGCATTACCTGCAGTAACAACGCTTAACCACTGTGCTCCTGTATCTGCCTTAACAGAGCCTGTGGACTAGCAGAAGCAGAAAACGGGCTCTTCTCAGCTGGGTACCATCCTTCTTCCCAGTCTCCCACACCAAATTCCAGCAGGATTTCTCCTTTTGTTGGCTTACCATTGCATCTTCCATGTCATAGCCACTGTAGGAGATGACAGCCACAATTGAATTGGTGCCGATCGGATAGCTGTCCATACCATAATAGTCATACATGCTGGGCCGCACCAGAGGGCTCTGGGGAGTGTGGAGGTGGTACAGCTTGTTATCTGAGCGGTCCTTATAGTTATAAACTGGAAACCCCATGGTTTGCTTTCCTATAAAGAAAGTTGGATTATTCAGGATCAATTCAAAGTTAATCTATGTTGCATCCATGTACCTTGTTAAGAAGAAAGCTGGAAATACTTATAATTTAGAGGGACTATCGATCTTAAAACCCTTGGAATTTAGTAATTGCCCTAAGTCCAGCTATAAAAGTTTCCATGAACCAAAACATTCAATTCCTTTCATAACATTTTGTAAGGATTATTTGTAATTTTGTGTCTTTTCTGCAATTTCAAAACCTCCGATAAGGTTGGTGTCTTTTTTTT
>NW_009260136.1:536156-549053 GCF_000687185.1 Egretta garzetta
TTTCCCCCTCTCCCCAGAGTTTCCCATAGTGAGGCACACCTTGCATACTTCCAGGCCAGAAAGCATTTGCTTCTGCGGTATAAATACATTGGCAAGGAAAACAAGTTTTCAACATAGTTACATTGGTACTTGCAGAAGAATATGAAAAAGTGGTAGTGTTTTAAGGACATCTTTCTGATAATATTGCCAGAAATGTAGTATGCTAGTGATGCTATTGAGGTAGTGAGACCTGCTCTCTTTAAGTCCCTACCCACACACTTTCTCTTAGCCTGCCTTTTTTTTTTTTAAACAAGCTTCTTGCACATCACTTACACCTCAGCTGATTGAAACCCCACTACATACCCTATCCCAACTTCTTTCAGACAACCGAATAAATCGATTTAAATCTTTGTCAAATAGTTGTCAGAAAAAACCCCACCCTATTGCCACAGTGCTGTATTGCTCTCTTGCAATAGATGCCTAGCAAGTGTCCTCTCAGCAGCTGCAGTGTCAAGACAGCAGCTGCTCACCGAAAGCAGGTGGCAAGGAAACCTCATGCTAACTACTGCAGAGCATCTACCGTAGCTACCAGTCAGAGGTAGGTTAACCTCTGTCAGTTGTGGGGACGAGAGGACTGTTGGCAGCACAGCTGTCAGACACTAACACCACCAAGCAGATGGTGCCGTTGCAGTGCCCTTTACTTGTCTATAAGATCAACAGCATCAAATTAAGAAAAAAAACAAACAAAACTTACTAAAGGCTTAAGGAAGGCAACATGAGTGCAACAACCTAGAACTGCCCACTGGAAGGCAGCCAGGATGATAAATTTGACTTAGTTTACTTTGCTGTGAAAAGTATGGCTGTTAATCCACCTGAATGTTGAAACAATGTCTGGGAAGAGCTATTATTTGGGAATGCAGGAATACACACAAGAACAGACACATTTTCCCCTCTCCCTTGCCCTGGGACTTGCGGCATTAGATACTACAGCACTTACCCATCTGGCACTGGTACATGTTTCGTGGACTTTGGTTGTGGTCGGAGAAGGGGATAAGGTTGGCCACCACGCTCAGAATGCTGTGAGGGAAGAGCTCCTGGTGAGTGGTTATTCCAGGCACCACCTCCGACTCCAGTGAGGCCACATTCATGAAGATCTGCAGGCATCAAATTGGACAATGCTCATTCACTTCCTTCTTTTAAAGGGAAGGAAGCAAAACAAAGCTGCCCCCGATATCTTTTTACTCATTTCACTTTTAGCTGTGGTCATTGTCTGCACCTTAGTCTATTAGCAGGCAAGAAAAATATCAGACAGCTGTTAAACTACCTATCACAAATCACAGACCAACTGCAAGGAAAGCAAGTCTGGAAATACAAAACTGCAGTAACATGTCCTTCTTCTCATCTCCCATTTTAGTTGTTCCAAATGGGCGAGTTCCCCGGCAATCCACTGCTTGGCCAGCCACAGGCAATTTGAAGAACATGATGAGACAGTACACACAAGAGAGCAATCCTTCACCTTAAAAGCTTCACTAAGTTAATACTGAAAGCAGATTTCAATATCTCAGAAAGATCCCTACAGTCCATCTAAGACATTTACTGGAAACCAATAAACAGGAGGTGAGAAAACCCTTTTCCCGCCACCTATTCTAGCTCTTCAACACAAGCTCCCAATGTCCCATCTTCAGCTCCTTTCACAAATATTTTCCAAAATATTTTTTTTTGATGCTGGGTACCTCTGTAATAGTCAGAGCTCTATAAAGGAATATGAAAGCCCCACCTGTTCCAGAGTACCAATCCATTCATTCCTTCCAAAGAACAGGTTTCTGACAGGCCGCACCATCCGGCAAGGGGTAGTAAAAATGAACAACCCAGGATACAGACTGGGTTTTCCTGTCATTGGGATAAGGACAACTTCTGCCCGTGCAGGAAACCTCTTTTCTTGTGTTATCTGTTTGTGCAAAGAAATACCCATTTAGAAACACAAACCAATACTGGTTTAGTTAGGCTGCATCCAACAGGCTACACAAGGAAAATGCTAACCACAGGAGTAGCTATTAATATAAAATGGCGGAGAAAAGATTTTAAGAATAATTCTAGAAAAAGCTCCAGCAAGAAAAGGACAGAATATGTCTATCTTACCTTTTTCAACAAAAATTTCTTCTAAAAATTATTTCACAAACCAACAGACCAAACATGGATATAAACAAGAAAAACAGAAAAGCCCACTCCAATACTAATAAATGCACCTATTTTTGACCACTGCATACTGAGGATGTTTAGCTAAGAAACACTTTAAACAAGACAACCTTGAAACGGCGGAGGGTTTCTGCAATCTCAGGAGCCAGCTCCCACTCTACCCAGCCCACCACAGCACCATCCAACACAACTCTGTAACACTCCGCATAAGGCTTGCTTGGAGTCGCATCAATGGGGGTGACACCTGTGAGAAGAGGGGGTTGGTAGAAGGAACAGCCAAAAAAGCAAACAAAACACAGAGTTTATTTCTGCAGGAAGCCTCAATCCACACCAAAGAGCTTTCTGAGACAGCAAAAAATTCAGACCCACAGGGCAAAGCTGTAGATTACTTAATGGAAAATACAAACCACGCACAACTAAGAATGCCATTACATTCCCCATTTTTCTGATTGAAATAAGGATTCCCATTATTGTGGTAATCATAAGTGAGCTGCAGTTTAATTCAAGTAACCAGCAGCACTGGAACGTCACTGCTTGGTCCAACTTCTTAGAGCTGGTACCGTGCAATTCCCTGTGCTTAAGTGAACTTCTTCACTCTACAGCACACAGCTAAGAGTCATCTGCATTGAGCTTTACACTCTCCAAAAGTTTGACACGCCTGTATAAGCAACGTGCTACTTACCACTAAGCAGAAGCACAGTAAGTCAGTAAGTACCAGTTCAACTTGATTTCACCTTCTCAAGTTAACAGTGTACAGTGATGATATCTGGAGAACCTTTCCCAGATACGGGTCTGCAGGGCAGAAAGGTTAAAAAGGAAGACCGCTTCATTAAAGGATCAAACCAGTGAAACATACCTAGGGAACATAACAAAGGTGGAATGTCTGTCACAGGCACCATCTCCGTCACTATTTCACACACAGCTGTCATGTGGTTCATCAGACCGCAGGGTTCTCCATCTGGGGTGTCCACAGGGCACAGGAACCCCCAGGATTCGGGCAGCAGCTTGCGGACAGTTGTAGTTCTCATCTGGGAAAACGCTGCCCCTCTGTGTATGCAGCGGAAGTGGGAAAGGTAGCGAATGAAATTCAGCTTGTCTCCCACCACACAGAGACCGCTGTCCTGTAACATGCCCAGGCCTTGGGAATAAAATTGAGATTTATGTCAGGATGTCATCCAGCTTTAACAACTGAAGTATGTTGTTACACGTCAGTTTCTGCTTTTTCACTGACAAGCCCTAAAGATGCTCACACAGAACTCCAACAACAGAAGACACGTGTGCTGTTGCCTGTGCATGGGCAACTCGGTGACCTGTAAGAGGCCCAGAGACTTTAAATTCCAAGCTACTGCTTAAAATCCAACTCCTTTTAGAAACATATGAAAGTCATCCCAGTGAAGTGACTCAGGGATTTGCAGCTGGTACTTTTTACTGAAATTCTGCAGCATTCTAACCTCATTTCACTTTCTAGTGGGCATTCCATTACAGCATCATCACACTAGAAACCTCAGGGAAGAACCAGGTCAATTTGAAATACACATTAGTGAAGCAGTTTCTCTCCATTTAAGCTCACGTGACCAGTGAGGCGGTCCTGATAAACAAATGCCCCTTCTCTGTCTTACATTGCATCTTCTAAGAAGAAATAATCTTTGGGAAAACAAATCGAAATGTGGTTGCTGTTTTGGACGATGCTAAATTTAATTTCAACTCTCTATTTGGGTAAAGGCTTTGCTTTAATAACTAACCCGGTTTATATCATGCATAAAGTCTCTGCTTGAGGAGAAATCTTGCCTTTTTCCTCAAGTATCCCTTTCCTCACACCACTTTCATTAATTCAGTTACAGCATACAATGTCTGCATATAAGCAGTTGTTAAGCAGTTAAGACCTCAGTTTTATGCTGTTTCTCATTCTGTTTAGCAGGAAAAAAAAAAAAAAAAGGCTTCTTAAGCCTGAAGATTTACCGGTTTTAGATCGCAGGTTACCAGTTGCAAGAAGATATTCAAATGGCTTGGTAAAGTCTGTTGCCAGGCTGAACGCCTTCACCAAACTGTCTGCATTTATGCTGATATCTGCCTTTTCTGTTCTTTTCTCCAATACGAACTTAACAGATTGCAACCAGCTTTCAAGCCTCTCCTACAGTTTGAAAGTGAGAGATTTACATTTAAAACAGGAAAAAAAAAAGCTCAAATTAGAACTTCACATCAGTTGCATGTGCTACAGAAATCCTCTGAAATCAGCAGGATGGACACCTTTTACTGAACTGACAGTTTTCCACCTGTGTTTCCCACACTGAATTCATTTGATCAAAAAGCTGACGGGATCACGCCAACACAAACCTGCAAGGGAAATACCCATCCAACAACTTCGCAATCACTTCCACCCAGACTGTGATGAGTCTGGCAAACAAAGAACAATAACACAATTTCAGAAAGAACAAACAAAACCCAAAGCAGAAATTGTACCTATAATCTGACCACAAGAATAACTCCACTGATTAGCCTGCTAAATACATTGATGAAGTAAAACCACATTATGAAGTAAGTTTAGATACCAAAACTTGAAGGCCACGGACACAGAATATTTAAATGTTGCTGAGGCAATCTTGAGTTAGTGGACTGGATTTTCATTTTAGCTGTAATTTTATCACTGCTGTGATCTTAGATACTATATAAAAAAGGGAAAAGGATGTAAGGTACGCAACAATGCTTTGAGGTCTTAGTAAAAATCCACTATATACAGCCACACTGTGTCTACTGTATGCTCTAGTCTATTTAGGATCTTTGCATTCAAAAAAGGGGCTGTTAACTCACTCCCTGCAGATCTGACAGGGCCATGCAGGAAAGCAACCTTTTCTGGTTCCTGGTGGTAGTTCTATATAGCACTAAAATGCTTCACAGAGCTCACTTTTTATTTTATTTCTAAACCCACTGAAGGCACTCAAGTAGTAGAGAGGTTTTGTTAGTCTTTCAACAAACAACACTAAAGACAATTTTGGCTAAAATGGAAAAGAAGGGTTAAAACCAAAAAAGTTATCTAATAACTCAGGGAAGTATCTTTACTTGGGAATGGGAACTACTATTCCACAATGATTTTGATGGGACAGCCAAGCTTCTGAACAGGAAGACTTTCCTCCCGGCATCCTAAAATGAGGAAACCCTAGATATAAACTGAATTCATATTGAATTGGAATAGATTAGGAAGCCAAATTTTTACATCACCAGTAATAAATTAACTGCGTAAGTCAGAAAAATGCTATCAACCTCCTGATCCGTAAAGGAATTTAAAGATGGGAAAATGATGACAGCATCATGAATCATCACTTTTGGAAGATGGTGGGGGGAGGGGGTTATTTTCTTGCACATTTGCCATATGAAACAGCAGCAACGCCACAAAACAGATCTTTACTACTCCCTTGTCAATTGATACAACAGAAGTATGCTGTTTCAAAACCCTTTTCAAACACCAGGAGGGTCGGTATTCCTCCTTTCTCAGATTCCCACCCTGAATGGGGTGCTTTAATTTGTTCTGGAAGGCTACGAAGCTCTTTATTCCAGGTTTTGTACAGGCTTTTCTTCAGCATATTTAGTACCCTATATGGAGACAGCTAAGCCTTCCTCAACTACACTGCTTGGTTACGCTACACCCAGCACTCTCTCAGCCTTCACACCCAGGCTCCCTGCTCTTCAGTCTGGCTCCTGCACTTCTCCTGTCCCCATGGTCACTGTGGGGTCTGGACTGGATAACCATTACATTCACAGGCTTACACCCCTTAAGACCTTACCTTTAAAAACATAAGGAAAAGCTGGCCTGGGGTAAGCACTTCTTGATTCATCAGACTGTCTGGATTATCCTCCATGCACTCCCCTTTGGCAAAAGCATACAGCTTCCGGGTCATCATACAGAGCAGGTAGAACTTTTCAGTTCTGTTTGTCAGGTGTATGCAGATACACTTGCTGGAGGAAGAGTAAAAAGGAGGACAACTAACACCATCTCTTCATGCTAGCTGTTCTTCAAGTTTCTCCTAAATAACTGCAAACCAAACTTTTTGGCTAAAAAGCGTAACAAGGCACAAGCTTCTCCAGTTGCCCTTACTGTTATATGAAAATTCCAAGAAATAATAATTAAAAAAACCCAGCTGAAAAATTACCAACTTGTCTTTTTAAGGGGCTAGTTTTGTTAAGGATATACCTGGCTAATTAGATGAAGGTAAACCTTGTGAAAGACTGATTTTACACACTCCCATGTTAGATGTCCTTGTAAGTATACAATTTATGTAAACAGGTATTGGAGTCAGGACCAGTCATCAGATAAGGTTTGCATGTTATGTTACAGTAGCTATGACACCAATCGCATCCACATACGCGCGCCCCACCCCAAATCTGAGCTGGAAACTAATAGCAAACCACGAAATGTTTCTGGTAATTCTATCAGTGTCTTGCCACAGAAAGTCCAAATATCCACTGCTATCAACTCACATGCAGAAAACTGTGGGCTGAACAAGACTCTACCCCAAGCAAAAAGGAAAGCCACACCTAATTCCCACTAAAGCTGATGGGCTGCTTTCCAAGACACCTGAGATCGCCTGCTCTCCAAGACACAAGTGCAACAGTCTTCCATCAGCACTCGAGGATTTTTTTGAGCTTTTCACTTCTCTACATTGCCCTCTACTGAAGCCTTCACAACTTCACTGCAAAGCAAGACAAAACTCCAAAGGCAGGTTCTGTCCAGATAAGTTACAGTTCCAGCATTCTTACATACAGGGTGCATCCCAATTAATGTTTTCACTATTCCTCCCCTTCTATCTCCTCAGCTGAGGCAAATAAGGTGTACAGAACATATCAGAGAGGAAAAAAACCCAAACCAAAACAAACTATCCACCAGAATATTTAGAAATAAGAAAAACAGAGTAATTCTGACTTTCTTGAAAGCCACTCACATTTCTCAGTACAAAGTTCCGTGCTTCCAGCCGGTCTATGGACTTTTAAGTGCCCCTCTGAGGCACCTGCAGGCTGCCTTTGTGTTCCCAGCCACCTGACCAACCCCTATTTACAAGTCCTCAAGGACTTGGGCATCCCAAATGATCATTTCCATGTGGTAAAAGACCCCTCAAAGAGCAAACACCTACTTTACAAGAAAAAAATTATCATTTAGTTGAAAGCCTATCAACACTGACAATCTCAAAGCCAGTTCTTCCATTCCTTTCTAACTTACTCCATGGAAGAAACAAGACTTTAAAGCATCCAACTTCTACCATTTGAAAAGATAAATGTTGCCAACAACTGCGTGAAACTGTTAAAGTGCCACAAATTGCAGTATTTCTGTTCAACAAATAGAGCCTTGAGCAGTCACAGACCTAGCTTCAACCTTCTCTTCCTTGATCTTTATGTTTTTCATCAAATACATCAGAAAATCACATCTAAATAACAACTGATACCCTCGCCTGAAACCCTTTTAGGGATACTTGTGTCAATCCATTAAAATATATATTTCGGAACACCACAAATACAGATTATCATACTATCCTGGAGTCCTATCAAAAAGTGGCCACTGGCTATCATTTAATAAATGCATATGAAAATCATAACAAAGTGTGACGTAACATGGCTCTTAAGTACTCTTAAATCTACCTACAATTTCAATACAATTAAACTGAATCACACACTCCAACACGCATACATACATACTTCAAAATGAAATCTGCAGCCTGCTCATTGCTATACCACTCAGGAAGGTTAAGTTTTATTCTGAAGCTCTTTCCCAGGTATTCGAGGACGTTTTGCTGTGTGAAACAGCCTGCATCCACTACCGCTCTCATCATCTCAGTAACACAGTTCACATAAAAGCTGTCACCTTCCTTTTCTTTGACCAACTCTTCAAAAATTTGGTAGTCTGGGAAATTAACTAATGCCTGAAAGACAGAAGTGTATCAGATCAGAAAAACAAAGTCATAGTAGAAAAATAAAGTCATAGCAACGTCTGTCTGTAAAATACAGCAAAAGAAGTAGGTCACCCCACTGATTGAGGTTTTCAGTCCTCTGGAAATACCCTTCCGCTACGCAAGCTGAAAAATACTGTGGGGCTGAGGTGCTTAGAGAGTAATACGGGGGATATTCATACCCTAATGATGATCACAAGTACTGCCTTGGAAAAAAACAAACCTGCATCCTCTAAATTAACAGGCTTCTCCTGTTTAGGTAAGATTTACTAATATCTTCACAGAATGAGCTCACTTAAAAACCATGAATTTAATTCACCATTGCCTCAAGCTGCTACTACTTCAGCCAGTATAGGAAGGATGGCTGAAAATACTTATATGGAATTAGCTTCTCATTACTTAAATAAAAATGCTTAGCAAAACTTCTGTATTTATTTAACACAGAAAGCACAAGCATTAGTTGTTTACCTTCAGAGCAAATCCCAAGGGAAGGAAGAACAACTCTTTCTGAAAAATGAAATTCACCATGACACAACCATTTTCCAAGTAGTGAAGGTTCATATTTATTGCAGTGTGCTCATCCTTAACACAGTGCATCACTACTCCTGCAAAAATTAACACAAGCAAAGACCAACATGAGCTGTACAAAACCAACTGCCTGCATTACTGTGACCTATCTGAGCAAGTGTGAGACAATTAATGAGAGAAACTTCAGTACTTCGTGGCTGAGTACAGGAGGCCGATCACTAGTTTCAGCATAAGACTCCCATTTCAAATAAATACACCAGCCCAATTCAGTTCTTAGTGGACAAATGTCTCAAGAAAGCCAGCACGCTTGTGGAGAGGCTTGGAAGATGCAGTTTTTAAAAAAGGAAAGCCCCAAGCCTCAACTATTCTGTCTGTAACCTCAGGTTGTAAGACACAGCAACACACAAGTGCTCTTCCTAATGGCATGCTGGGTCAAGTTTTCACATCTCTGCATTCAGGTGGTACCACTGAAGCAGTGTTTCCTGGTTCTGTCCCATGCTATCCACTGCAGGACAAAATAAAATAAAACAAATGGGACCATTTAAACTGGCACTGCCTCAAAATTAATTAATGTGGAATTACAGTGTGTGCTCAAGCACGGCAGTCCAGACAAATCAGCAGCTGGTAACACCTGAGTTTAAAACTGTAACTTTTCTGGTTTAATTAAATTTTAAACTTGTTTTACTGAGTGTACATGACAAAGGTATGGGATAGCCAAGAATCCAGTTAATCTGCTTCATGTAAATTAAATCTGCCATCGCGAAGTACGGATATAAACAAATTCAATGAAACAAGTTCAGCAGTTTACACTGACTTCTACTGAAAGTAGGGTTTTAGTTACACCTTCCACGTAACAAAAGGTTACACGTATTACAAGGCCTAGAATACAATCTCCTTGCTCAGCATGGGTGCCTCAGATAACTCCCACAAGGTCAGCACCTCCCTCATGCTTGTACCATTACAGTGGTGTTGACCCTTTTATTTTTATATGTAGCAAAAAAATATAAACAACATACAAGACCTACATCAAAACAACTACCAAAAGTCAGCTATAGATGGTCACTCCTGTTTGTCCCGAAGTAGTTACTAGCAGGATGCCGCAGGAAACTGTTCAGCTTACCGTATTCTGTGAAACCAGGGCCTCTGTTTTTCCATTTATGTCTTGTCATTGCAAGAGGGAAATTTCGCCTGGGCATAATCAGCATCCTAATAACTTTTTCTAAGCCATTAATTATAAAGTAGCCTCCCATTTCCTGGCAGAAGAAGAAAAATAATTTTAATGTGCTTAGAAATTAATTTCAAGCATTTTAAGTATAAGACAAAAATGCCTGTATTGTATGTTAACAAACATTTAATGTTTTAACTGTGAAACATATAGCAAGACATATGTTTCAGCACTGCATTTGGAAAGGCTGCACTCCTGGCCAGCAACTATTAAGTCTAAATACAGCACAGTGTAAGGAAAGGGATGCACATTCCACAATTTAAAGGAAGAAAGAAAGAAACCCCCAGAACCCGTGTGGGTCAACTGAACAGCTTTGAAGAGCTGACATTAACTATGTTTTTAATACTCTGATGTTCTCATTTTGAGTTTATAAACCAGAGGGATCTTCAGTGCAGAAAACCTCTTTCTGGTCACACACAAGCTTAACACTGATAAATTTACAGCTCTCCAAATGGTATGCCATTAGACAAAAAGTGCTGCAGAGGCGAGTAATACTATGAACAAAGGTCCAAGCAGCATACTAGGGGAGCAGCAACAGTATGCCATTGTAGATTTTCTTTTATAGTTTGCTCGCTCTTTTTCTGAGTGCAACATAAGGCACTAAATAATTCCATATTCAATTCCCACAGCTGACATGCTACTGGGGAGATGAGGAAAAAGCTGCAGAAGACAACTGAAAATGAAAATGTCTCTTTCAAGGCCTGTTCTCCAAATTTTTGTCTCCACAGAGGCCCACTCACAGCTACATAGCCTCAGTTGTGGGTTAATAGTTGAGAAGAATGACAGGGACCTGTTGGAGCGAGTCCAGAGGAGGGCCACAAAAATGATCCAAGGGCTGCAGCACCTCTCCTTATGTGGACAGGCTGAGAGAGTTGGGGTTGTTCAGCCTGGAGAAGAGGAGGCTGCAGGGAGACCCGACTGCGGCCTTTCAGTACTTAAAGGGAGAAAGGGAAAGATGGGGACAATCTTTTTAGCAGGGCCAGCTGTGACAGGACAAGGGGTAATGGCTTTAAACTAAAACAGGGTAGAAATTCTTTACAATGAGGGTGGTTAAACACGGGAACAGGTTGCCCAGAGAGGCGGTGGAGCCCCCATCCCTGGAAACATTCAAGGCCAGGTTGGACGGGGCTCTGAGCAACCTGATCGAGTTGAAGATGTCCCTGCTCACTGCAGAGGGGTTCGGCTAGATGATATCTAAAGGTCCCTTCCAACCCAAAGCATTCTGTGATTCTATACTGGAATGGCAGGTATCAGCACCAAACAGATACCTGTATTCAAAGACAGTCGTGACTGCAAATTTTTCAAGATGCTGTATGGAACCACCATAAATGGGGTACATTCAGAAAAAATAACAAGTCAAACTTGAAATAAAATATAAATGCTCCAGTTCTGTAAAGAGAAGCTGGCCTAAGATACTGTTCATGTAAAATGCAGATTTTTCTGACCCACAACATTCCCATTACCTCTTCCTCCTCATGGTGCTGTATGAGCTCTTGTGCAGAAAGATTATAGAGGTTGCACAACTTGGACTTCACCATGATTGGAATATACCCCAGGGGCTGTTTAATAGTCCCTTGGGGCATGCCATTCACTGACCAGCTGATGTCAGCCTAAAACACAATGCAAACAGTGAGCAAATTAACCGTACATTTAATATAACCACAATCTGTTTAACAAAATTCTATCACTGTAAAATGGTAATAATGACAATAAAAAGCAGAACTAGTAGATAGATGCATAAAGATTACTCCATGGAAAAGAGTCAACATGGGTTTACAGAAGAAAATTGTGTAAGTGTAGAACTAGGTAAAGAAGCTGCTAGTAAACAAAATTGATAGAGACTACTTTGCTTTTCAGACCCTTCAATAGAGCAGCCTAAATAAAAAAGAAAGCTGCAGGGAATGAAAGGAAACCTCAGAAGTTAACAAACAATTAAAAAGTAGAAGAAAATGGAAACCGCTCAATGAAAGCACATCCACACTACAAACTGTCAGAAGACCTTTCCTAAGACTTGTTCACTTCACATGTTCGTGAGTGAACAGGGAATGATTACACACTGCTTCCTGCTGTGCCAGGGCAGGGAGTGGGAGAGACCAACCAACCTGTCCAAGCACAAGGCAACACCTTCTCACTCAAGGCACAGCAAAATGTTTTGTTCCAACCGTTCCAAACATTTACGCAAGTTCAAAAAACAAATAACGAAACAAACATTGGAAAAAAAGATGGGAAATAATTCAGGTATGAAAAATAAAAGCATCTCTCGCTCAGGAAAATCTAAGAGGCATTGTGAAAAGGGCCGTGAACAATCTGCGACTGCCCCACTTTCATATTCAGGTAAGATACTGCACTTACAGTTGCTTTTATCACTTTTAGTTGTAATGCTTTGGACAAACTGGAAAAAAAAAAAAAAAAGCACTGAAATTGCAAGTGAGCATTCCCTTGCACCGGATGCCTCATGCAAACGTACAGACAAAAATACACAATTTTAACAGAAAACAGCAACAGCTGTACAATCCTTTCACAGTGCAAAGGAAAATATTTGCTGAGGATGCTGCTTCTCTAGGCAAATTTCAGAGCAATTTGGAAAAACAATGACCATAGGATGCGAACAATCGGGATTTACAACGCTGGACTTCTACATGGGAGCACCATTGCTTCTGAAACCTGGATTCCTGCGGAAACAAGATCAGGATTGCCATGCTCCCTGGGGTGACACCGGTCTCCTTCCCAGGTCTTCTGAACGGGCTGGCTGATGGCGAGGCAAATCTGACAGCAGAGTAAACAACGCAGCCGGGGTCCCGTGGAGAAGAAGGGCGGCGGCGGGGCCCCTAGCGAGCCCGGTTTGACGGGAAGTTCGCGCGGTGAGCTCGTACTTCACCAACACCCGAGCCTCCACGCGGGACAGGGCTCCTAGAAATCCCCCCACGGCAGGAGGAACCGGGAAGGGGCCTTTAACCGAAGCACAGGGACAGGCGTGCGGGGCTCAGCTGGCTCTGCTCCCGCCACGCGACGCGGGCACGCGCGGCGGGCGGCCCC
>NW_009260136.1:549687-553720 GCF_000687185.1 Egretta garzetta
GATCCCACGGGTGCTGGGACAGCCCCGGGGGGCGAGGCCAGCGCCCCTCGTGCCCATGCTGCTTCTCGCATTTGTCATCCCGAGGTGAAGAAACCTGGGCTGTGGGGTGGCCACTGGGGTCCCGCATGGCAATGGGGCAACACTCGCCACAAGCGCCCACAGGAAGGTTTCCCGTAGGTCCCGACACCCCGGGGGCCCGCTGCCCCAAGGAAACACCGCAGGCTGTGGGGTTTGCATGTTTTAATGATGGTTTACGAGAGTGGATAGGGTCGCCGGAGATCCACGCGCTCAGGCACCTGCCGGCCCCCCACGCACATGCTGACGTGAGAGCAGCTGGGGACACGAACCGGAGCCCGGTGGCCTGGCAGTGCCATATGTACCCCACCATCCTCTCAACACCAGGGTTTTCCGAGGGCTGCCACAGCGGACACTGGCAATGAGACATGATTATGAACCTACGTACAGCACAGCATTGCTCTCCTCGGGGAGAGCTGGATGTGGAGAACAAGAAATGCTGGGAGCAGGGACATGCAAGCAGTCCTGAAGGGTGCTGGTCACAGCACGGCTGGGAAGCCGGGCCACGTGGATGAAGTGGCTTTCAAGCAGGAGTACAATAGCTGTTGCATGGTAATCACAACTAACCTCGTATGAAACAAGCCACATGGTAGTTACCTAAAACCCAGAGTCCAGCAGGACCAGACCCTGCTGGAAAACACTGCCAGAGCACCTGGGCCTTGAAGTCCTTCATGGCTGACATGAAGGTATACAACTAAGACTAGTGACATTCTCCAACATGGTAGGTGTCTTCTGGAAACCCAGCACCATCCTTTGTGAAAGCTCAGGAAAGAGAGTAAGACCTTTTCTATTGACCTTTTAGCTGAAATAAGCTAGAAAACATTTATTGTTGTGTATTCCTAAAAAAAAAGAAAGGAACAAGTCTCACAAGGGCTTTTGAGCATCACTTGCAAGGTGCACCCGTGGCTGCAATGCTCAGGCCTCAGCCATACACGCATCCTCTACTCCACCTTGTAGCTAATATTTTGGGCAGACCTTAGGCACTGTGCTGTCCATCCTTTACCTCTTTGTGCTTTACCTTGGGGAGCACTTTGAGAGCAGGTGGTAAATACATGACACCTGCTGTTTTCCTCCAGAGGCTGTTGCTTATTTCTGAAAAATTCAGCAAACAAGCCAATGATTAAAGCATCCCTGAATCACTATCTCCTCCAAGCCCAGCTGAAAAGGCAGTGTATGAATAGCAGCATCGCCTGTAGCCATGGCTCTGTCATCAAGTTGAAAACCCACTTCCAGCCGAGCAGCAGAACCAGGCAGCTGCTGATGTGCCACAGCGCAATCCAGGGTGGAAAAGGGGGAAGAAAAGGCCTAGGAGTTAGGCAGAGGCTCCTCAGTCACTGCTTCTCACGGTTGGTCCAGCTGCCCCAGTTGGGGCCACTGCTTTTGCCTGCATCCAGACAGCTTTCTTGCCCTTATCGCGCTATGTTGGCAGGAATCTCACATTACTGTGCAGTAAGGGAGTGATTTGGTTTTTAATTTCCCTTTTGAGGGGAAAATGAGGATGGGTCTAGCACCCCAGAAAATGACCATTTCTCATTTCATTAAGATGAGGAAAATTTTCTCTTCTCACTTTGCATTCTGCTTTTGTCTGCCCTAGAGCTTATGAGAGCCCAACCTCTCCTCTGTCACCTCAGGCACGTCCTGGACCAGAATGATTACTGTTAGATCTTCCCTTTGCTGGGCAAAAAGGTTTAATTTTTAAGCTCATGTGAGCTAACGTGAAAATGCCAATGGAGACGTGGTGAACTTTGCACATTGAGTAACAATTGTTACAAGCCTACATTTTACCTTGGAGTGTTACCACTATGCTTTATCTGGCCTGCAGTGAAATTTTGACACCTATGTGCTATCCTAAGGTTAAAAACCCAACCAGTCCTTCCCCCACACCCCCATCGCAGCTTATCACCCAGCGCTTTCCCATCTCACAAACTGATGCATTCATGGTCCCTCTTCTGAACACCCATGAGGCCCAAATCCAGAGACCAGAGCTGGCACTGGGGGTCTTGCTGGAAGCAAAGCCACCCACCAGCACTTGCAGTGCAAGGGAACAAAGCTGCAGCCCCGTTTTCACACAGCTCCTCCTTCCCATCGCTGCTTGGCGTGTACCAGTGCACCCTGCCTCTGCCACACATCCTTGCAGATGCAGATCCATGCTGCGCTTCAGGGCGTTGACAACTTCAGAGGTGCTCGTGCAGCATTTTGGGATGTGCTCTCTCTGCGATGCTTCTGCAGGGTTTTGCTAAGCACTCTGTTCCCTTCCTGGATTTGAGTGCCCCTGTGTGAAACAGTGCCAATTGTGGATTTATACCACATCACAACAAATGTCCGTTCCATGACAGCACGATCAAAATGCGTCACTCCAAGGAGGCCTGGGCACTTCAGTCCTGCCTACAGAAAGGTGCCAGGATCGTCCACTGGCACAGAGACCTCTGAAATCTCTGTCATGAGCAGAGATGAGTTATTCCAAAGCACTAGTATCTTCTGAGGGAGTAAGAAATCCCATTGCTTGATTCACTTCCCATTACACACAGGCAGCCAGAAGCTTGTAACCTCCACAATCTCTTCTTGTTTGTTTTGGGTAACAGGAACCAGTTTATTTTGGTGCCAACCATCTCTCTGTGCCAAAGGAAGCAGAATACAGTCCTGAGCACCCCCCCCAAAAGCCCGCTGCTGTTACAAGTGCCCTACAAAGAGCTCTAGCTTAGGAGGGATGTCCTGGGCTCACACTGAAAATTCAGATACATTTCACAGGGTGGGCAATATGCCAGGGATTTAGGTTATACTCAAAGTAGATGTTAGCTCTGAAATTCAGGGACCTCAAGGAATTTAACCTGCCTTCCCCCCCTGCCAAAACACCTGCCTTCCCAGCTGTGTGGCAAACCTATACACAAGGAATCTCTCTCCTGGTCTATAAAACCAAGCTGCAGACAGTATGCAGGGCAGAGAATTGCAGTATTTGTCAAACAGAAGAGAAAAACTGGCTGGATCAAGTAACAGGATAAAAATAATTTGGGTTGAAAGGTTTCAGATTCAAGCCTCAAATGCATGAAGGTGAAAGCTGAGAGAAGATCCTAAATCCACTGCAATGTCTCAGAAGAAACTGAAGAGATCGGGTTCCTGCCATTTGAAACACTCTTAGCACAAAAGTGATGCTAGAAATCCTACAGCCTGCCAGTGAGCCCTGAAGGGGTGTCTCTACCTCTTTTAAACAGAATCCAACTGTGTCAGACTCGGATGGACACTGATTCAAATCTCATTAGGAAAAGGGATAGCTATAAATAAACAAAATTGCCTTCCTTGCTTGGGTTAATTCACCGCCTGCAGTTCAGTACCCTTTTGCCAGCCGTTGCCTGGGAGTTCAGCCCACCAGCTTGGAAAATGACCTAAGGAAACTGAATTCTTGGTGTTCCTGGTTTTAGGTATCCTGCGATACAAGAGAACTTGCTCCTTTCTATGTAGTAAGAGCAGGAACAAAGGAAAGGAGTCACCTATTTGGAGCTGAGCTAAGGCACTAATGATGCAGTAGGTGAGGAAAAAAGAAACACAGCAGGAGGAGGACAACTTCCCAGCCACGATGTCCCGGAAGATCATCGTTCTCTTTGCTCAATTCCCTTAAAAAACCTAATGTTATCTCTATAGAAAAGGAGGAGCTAATACAGTATTTCTAGTATCCCTGTTGGGGTTTCATTTTAAGGTTATTTTGTTGTTCTCCCAGAGAGATTTGTTTCAGGTATCAGTCACATGAGCTGTTTCTAAAGTGGATTTTGGTGAATGCAGGCAGTTATCTGAGCAGCTCTGGCTCATCGCAGCTCTCTGTGGATGCCTGTTTTGTTGTTTCTCCCCATGATTTCCCAGAAATTAAGAAGCCTGTCTCTATCACTTTTTGGCATGATACTGAGATAAGCCACCGAACTGTGCTGACCCGATGGGTGCAGTCTCTCCCTGTACACAGCAGAGGCAT
>NW_009260136.1:553910-565767 GCF_000687185.1 Egretta garzetta
TCTTCTGCCCAGTGTCATTGAGGGGGAAAACGCTAGAGATGGCTACATCCACAATTCCTTGGCAGAGCTCTGCATACAGCTTCCTAGGAGACGAGAGAGAGAGAATCAGATGCCCAGGCAGGACAAACCATCAAGCCCCTGACCAATTTTTACATAGACATGCATTTTCCCAGCAGGCTCTTGTAGCTCCCATTGCAGGTAGCTCCAGGGTAGCAAATGGGAAGAGGGTGGCATCTCTTCCATCTCCTCCTCACCTACCCCAGCAACCACTGTCTTTTTCAACAGTGCTACCATTCCCCATATTGATCTCTGCCACACAGGACCAAAAAACCCATTATCTAAGTTGACTGTCAGAACAGGCTCCTGAGCAGAGTTTCCACACCCTCAGGCCCCAGCCTTGAGTCACCGCAAGATGCACAAGGGCAGAAACAGCTGAGCACCCCCTGTACCAGCCTTCTGACTCAGGGAGTCGTGATTATCACACCAGACCCTGTTCATGTGGGGATGTGCCCCAGAGGGACTGCTCTGATGCATTCATGGCTTGACAAAATGCTGCACTGGGGTGCAGCTGTGCACATCAGCTTGTGACCAGGCACAGAGACTTCACAGGACCCTCTGGAAGTGTGGGATGTGTTTCACCATGGCACAGCTTATGCAGTGCAGAATTAGGGAGAAAAGAGACAAGGTGTTTGAGAAATGAGTTAACAATAGCTTCACTTTCTGCTGAAGGAAATACATGTGTAACCTCCCTGAACATGCTGGCATCTGGGATGTTTTTAGTACCAAAGCTGTCTTTACTGGGATTAACAATGTCTTTCACCCTGTGCCTTTGGGGCTACATGACAGTAAGACACTTTTTCACCTCCTGGGAGTGTTACTGCTTTCAGCAGCCAATTTTTGTCTCTTAAATGGGAACTGTATGATATGGGTGCTATAAATTAGAATAGCCCTGAAGAGGAGAAGCCACAAATAGCCACAATCTACCTCAGCTGCTTTCGATGGCTTCCAAGTGCCCATAGAGGCACAAAGCAAACAGGGTATTGCCTCAACCCAAATCCACCCAGCAACAGCCAAATTCTACCCATACAGCAACACAAGGAGGTGCAAGGTGTCATGGTGCACATGGCAAACAGGACATCCTGGGTGCAGAAAGGCCTCCAAGCCCTAGCCCTGGAAAGGCTGCTGAACAGGCTGTCTGGTAGGTTTGACCTGTACTTTTTGTCTACTGTTAAGGGATGATCTAATCTAATTTAATCTACATGTAATCCAATAAAATTCTAATGTAGCGATGTACAGCTTGTTGTTTTGCTGGGCCTGTATACAAATCAGATGCCCATTTAATAAAGGTTTCTAGTCCCTCGCAGTTGTCTCAATCACGTAACACAACACCTCCTGCTGTGCCTATACAGAGATGTGGGCTGTCCCAGCCTCCCTGTGGCTCGTGGAGGCTTTGATCCAATGTCTGCAGCATCTAGTGTGCTCTGGGGTTCTGCTGCCTGCAAATTTGGTCTCTCACTTCCAGCTTCTGCCATTAAAGCTACTAATTTATCATGTGTTCAGGTAAAGACTAGTCACCAGTGGCTCCACAAGAGAGAGTAAGAAACCACCTGACTCCCAAAGCATTAATTCTGCAACATAACTTCAACCCAATAGTGGCAATAAAAATTACTCAAGTTATATTCAAACCCATTTGTCCAAAACCTGAGGTTAGTGCCCCATCTCACATGGGAAAGAAGCTGGGGGATACCAAACACAGAGACAGAAGCAACAAACTTAAATCAACCAGCACTTAGAGCGGTGTCAGGTGTGGATTAGCCTGGAAAACTCTCCTGCTGTTCACTTTCTTCCACCTTTTTCACTTGGAGCTGGGACACAGCCACATTTTGTGTGAGTCGTGAACGGTGGCACCGCAAGGGTATTACAGAAACTGATTACTCACTGGGCACACGCTGGGGCCCCATTGACTTCTATCAGCCAGACCTTCAGCTCCTCATCCACCATGAAGTCAAAGCCAAAGAGCTGGAAGCTCTGATAGTGAAGATGCTTCGTGCTGATCGCAGGCTCTATACACATAAGGCAGCTTCTGTGAAGGGAAAAACAGAAACCCAAGACTAAAACCTCTGTGGACACACCTGCCACACTGCAGCTTCTGAGGGCATGCGCATAGCACAGTTAAGTGTAGGGGTCCCCTGTTGCCCTGGGACTGCCCCAAGTTACAAGCTATAGCCAACACACATCACCGTAACCAGGTCCCTGCAAGTGGGATTGTGCAACCATCAAAACACATGTGGGGATGCCCCTGAGTTAACTTCCAAAGTGCTGGAGAGCAGCATCCACCCTCACTACTGGATTTGGCAAGCTGAAAAACATGCTGTGCAATTAGAGTCTCAAGCAGAAGGCAGAGCCACAAAGTGCTGCACCAGGTCCCCAAGGAACTGCCATTGAGAGCACATTTGCCTCCAAGTCCTTCAAAGATTGTGTTATGTCTTTTTGGTGTAAGGAACAGCAATGGGGTGCTTGCAAAGTAAATTCTACCATGAAAGATCACTTTGTCAAGACCTGGATTCTCTGTGGCACTGTGATGCCCGAGATCTCTCTCCAGGCACTTTCTGTGCCCAGGAGGTAGCTGGCTCTGTGTTGACTAAGATGACCTGTGCCAACGAGACGTGCTGTAGCTGGCGGGGGAAGTAATGAGATCCTGTAGACTCGAGTCTGGCCTCATTTCCCCTCTTACACCTTATACATTTTTTAACCTCAACCTCTCCCAGCCCTGTCTTTCGAGCTACCCTCTTCCTTTACCAAGTGATCTCACTCCATCCTTCTCCAGCCACAGCTGGCAGAATGCAGACAAACTGACACATATCCTTGAGAGAACACCACCTATGGAGGTCCCTTTTCATTGAGCAATGACATTGGGGTGTTTGTGGCTTTATCTTAAATTTATGCAATTGAAACCCTTCCCATGTCCATCTGTCTGCTTGCCCACCTGTGTCCATACACATTCCCTGTCACTGAAGGGTTATGTTCCCCTATGCAACAGGCAGCTGGCTACCTTATTATGTGTTTGATTTGCAGTAAGATGCTATTCTCAAGCGTTGTGTTCAGGGAATCCATCAGATACTGGTTGAACTCCTCAAAGAACATTTCATTCCCTTCCTCATACCGCCCGTAGTTTTTGGAATACTCCTTCTGAATGCAGTGATTGGTCAAGTGGCAGGTTTTGTCCTGGAAATTAGCACTGTTATATGGTTCGGAAGAGGTCCGCAGGACGCCCTCTCTGTAGAGGTAGATATTATACTGATGATCCACGAGAACCCAGCTCCTGGAGGGTAAGAGAACAAACTCTAGTCTCAGTGTCTTAAAAAGAAACAGCATGAAAATGAAAAGCACTATTATTACAAAAGCAGAAAAGGTTACCTGATGTCAAACTTGCGATGCCCTGGCTCTAAAAGCAGAGGCTTCTCCAGGTATTTCTGAATCACGTGCACTTGTCCCTGCTCATCAATGAAGTCCAGGAGCTCTGCAGCCTCTGAAGAAATCAGGATGCCTTCCCCTGGCACAGAAAAGACAAAGACAAAATTAGGTAGAGGATCCTCCTACCTTTGCTGGAGCTTTTTCAGGGCTCAAGTGGACCATGGCTCATTTGACCAAAAAGCCATGCAACATACAAGAACCCACGGCCCCAAGGCTGGTCGGTGCCCAAGTCATGTAACATTTACTCAGTGTCAGGCAGTGAATCTGCGGAGGGATCTCCCCATGACCACACCATGGGGTGTCTGGCTCCCCAGTAACCGGTGCAAAGGCAAACGGGAACCAAGGGTACCTGAGATTGCATGGCCTGCTCATCTGCAGAGGGGTGGCTGTTTAGATGCGAGGGGATGCACAGCAGACAGGGACCTTGGAGAGCAGTGAGGCAGCTGCTTGGTTTGGGGCATTTTGTTTCCTTTTCTGGCATTTTTTTCCAGCTGGGCTTTGCAGGGTGGGGTGAGGGGGGATGGCACATGCTTTCAGCACTTGTTGAATTTTGGTTTGGTTTTCCCTGGTTTTAGCAGTTTGGAGAACAGGGGTTTTGGCAGTTGGGTGTTTGGGGTTTTTTTTTTGTTTGGTTGGTTTTGGTTGTGTTTTTTTTTTTAATTGGGGAGGGAGATTTCTGGTTTTTTATCCTAGACTCAGACTTTCTCCCTCTGCCTGGCTTCTCAGAGGCAGTCACACATGCACACTGTTGCCCTGCTTACTGAGTTCATTTAGATTACTGTTAAAATAATTGCTGAATTAGGAAAAAAAATATTTCAAAATGTTCATCTATGTAGCCAGTGCTTTCCCTTGCTATGAAAGCTCTTCATTAAAGAAGCTAGATGTGCCATTTAAATACTGACACATTTTGGCTGAAGCTGTCACTGCTAATTTCTTGTAAGTCCAGATATTAAACCACTGTTGCAGAGTAATGAAGAGAGAACATATCCCTTCTGGGATTTGACAAAGGGATGGCACAGTGCCACAAGGGACAAACCAGCTCAGGTAAAATTATTTAACGCTCCTCTGGCACTATGTCCAGTCTTCAGGCATTTACTTAACATCTTGGACTAAAGATGATGACTTAGTCTTAATTTTGGGCTGAGTGTTTTGGAGGAAATCCTGAGTGAAAAGAAACAAACACTCTTCAAGGGGACACTGGGGAAGAACACCGGTTTGGAGCACAGGCAGGATTTGACAGGATCATCCCATGGAAAATGCTGCTAGCTGTGACTTCTAAAGGTCACTGTCAACACAGCCCTGCAGGTGCTTTCACTGCTCCACGCTTTGCATACCTGTGAGTCACACCTTCCCAGCCCTACTGACCCCCTACCCATCCTAGCATCCTCCACCAAAAGCAAATCCTTTCATCAAAGTATCTTTCTCACCCATGTTTTATGCTGGGGGCAAGATTTTTAGTCCCCTGATCACAGCAGAGCCAGGCAGAAACTTACATTGGTACAACAAGCTGTGCACTAGGGGAGGGAGGGAAATAACATCTCTGTAAGCTAATAAAGCTCCTGCAGTGGGAAGATGAGCAGGCGCCCATTCTGCACTGGATGGATGGTGAATCAAGGGGGAGGTTAGCTTAACTGTGCAACTAAGGCAGCAACCTGGTGAGGCAGCAAAGCAGCTTATGTGGAGCAGCTGACCCTTCTCTCAAAGAAAACATCAAAATGTCTAGCCACAACTTTTAAGTCAGGACATACTAAACCTTTACTTTTCCTTTTACTGATGGACAATCAAGCTTCCACTAGACCTCTGGACTGGATCTGCCTTGGCAATTAATGTTGACAAGCTTTCTTCTTCATCAGAAATAATTCCCAGACATTTAAAACTTTCCTCTGGAAGATTAACACGAGGCTCCGCTTTCCACTTTAATCCCCAGCTTGAGTTATGCAGCACACTGATCAGTATGAAAGGTTACCCTGCTTTATTGCAGAAAAGATGGGATCACACTGGAATAAAGTATGTGGAGAGTTTAAACCTCCCCACCCTGCAGTGAACCACAGCAATGGCTTTTTAAATTGTCAGATTGATTCTTTGCCAGACAGCTATACCACACACACACATATTCCCTCACTGGCATAATGAAAGGACTCATCCTCCCTGATGAAAATAAGCATACACTTGGCTGTATTACCAAGAAGCATCAGAAGAGAGCAGAGCAGTGAAGGAAGCTAGCATGAAGGACAATTTTATCATGCAGCCTCCCTTTCACATTTTCTGGTGATTCTTGTAAGACTGCATCAAAAGTGACTCTGCAAATATGAGTAATACGTGTGGGCTTATTCCCTCTGAAAAGACCAGGTCCTTCCTTGGGCTGGGCTCTGCTGCCTGGGGTCTGTACACATGGCAAGGCAAGTTTTCATAAAGCCATTCTGATAACATGCCCATGATACTGCTGTAACTGACAGACAGCACATAGTTACCAAAGCATTACATCTATAGTTGTGCCCAGCTATCTGATCTAATAGCTCATTATTTCTGCAGAGTGAGTGATGCAACGACCCTGGAACAAAGACAGACACATTATCACTTAGGTATCTATTGCCTTATTCAAATTAAAGGGACATACAGACATTGCACTGCTTGTCTTTACTCTGGTACCTTCCTCTGAGGCTTGGGTGTAATTTCAACGCACTGAGTTCGTGGCTGCTCAGCCAGTCCCTCAGTGTGACCATTGGTAGGCCATTGGCACCAGGCATCTGGGTTCGGTTGAAAGACAACTAGTGGCATTTCTGCCCAGGTGAAACCAGGCTTAGCTGCAGCATGCAGAGCTGAGCTCCTTGCCCTTGAGGTTGCCGTCCTGCCTGCTGCCCACAGTCTGTTCTGCTGCCTGTTATCTCCTGCTCTCCACATTCCCCTCGCCTGCTGGTCCCTGCTGCCTTATCCCTGCAGCAAACTTTCCCATATTTTGAGGTGCATGTGCAGAAAAGTGGAGGTCCTTTTACTCCCATCCATGTCCTAGGTAGCATATGCATGTTACAATGTTTGTCAGGAGCCCCATGCAACCAAGCAGACAAAGGAGAGCCCTATGCTGGCTTGACTGGCATGGAGTTGGTAGGTGAAGCCCTTCATAGACAGGCTAGATATCCACTGGGCTCAATCAAACCCCAGGACTCTACCAATCAAGTAAAGAGTAAGGAATAATGAGAAGGTGGCTTGTTTTGCTGGAGAATGAACCTTTGGCACCAGCTGAGGACTTGGCAATCCACACGTTGCCTTCTTTGCCTTCCCGCCGTCTGTTGTAAGCTGCCAAGAAGACTTCCCGCTCATCTGTCCTTGAGTTGTTTATGAGATGGCGAATTCCATTCTGTGCTGGAGCCACAGGGGTCTTCAAGTTTGTTGGGTAAATCACATATGACTCGGGGAACCATGTGCAGGACTCCGATAGTTCAGGGCTTGTCTTGATTAGCCTGGGTGAAGAGAGACAGGCAGTTAATCTCCAGTGTTCCCACCTGCATGGACATCCTTTCACATGTAAAAAATCATCATTAACTGGGCTCTTTTGCTTGGCGATGAATAGCAGCTTACAGATAGTATATGCTTTTTTTTTATATTATTTTCCTTAGACCCTTGAAATTAGGGTTTTCCTAAAGATATCATGGCAACCCCACCCTGCAGCCAAGCACTGCTCTTTGAACCAGACCTGCACGCTTTCATGAAATGTTTTGTAGATACTATGCATATGGTGAAACAATCAGTAGAGAAGTTTCCATGTAACTAGAGCATTCCCTGCATCATCTCTGCACAAGGGAACTGAGGAGGCATGTTTGCTAACACAGAACGGGGCAGGAAGGATGCTGTGATCACAATAGGCAAGAGGGAAGTCAGAGCAGTAATGTTCTCTGTTCTAGCTCTTGATCCCATCCCCACTGAGATCTGATC
This sequence comes from Egretta garzetta, assembly GCF_000687185.1. Classification (NCBI taxonomy): domain Eukaryota; kingdom Metazoa; phylum Chordata; class Aves; order Pelecaniformes; family Ardeidae; genus Egretta; species Egretta garzetta. The sequence goes on from NW_009260136.1 coordinate 561,315, forward strand.
AAGTGTCCCAGTTGTGGATGAAGACCACTGAAAGCAAGGACACAGCTACATGCTTCATGTCCCAAGGTGTCTGGGATCCCCCTTGCATCATGCAGTCTCCAGTCTTTCTGGCACACTCTCCTACAAGTAATGCCTGGAAATGCCAAGAAAACTCCTGTTAGCAGAGCCCAACCCTGTTTTCTTTCAGAGTCAAGGGAGCTGCCTGCCTCTCTGAATGCTCACTCTGTGCTTTGCTTAAGGCCAAAAGCAGAGCTTGCTGACTCTCTGTGCATTCGTGCCTCTGTTGAAATGGCAGTCAGTCAGCTCCCCCTGTGAGCTTTGAGGAATGTCATTGGTAGTCCCTTGGGTTCATAAGTAGCTTTATGCATGGCTGACCCCACAGTGAGAAAGGTCAGCCAAGCTTCGGGAGAGAAAAAACAGGTGTGCAAGCACTTTCAGTACTGCCTCTAGACCACAGGCTGTAGAGAAATCCAGCTGGGAAGCACTGTGAGTGCTCATTTAAAAAAATACTCTGCTAGTTCCTGACAAACACCATCACTGCTGTAAAGAAAGCAATTGGGACCAGGTTCTTCACAGGGGAAGGAGCAGCCTCAGATCAGCACATACAGTCTATAGGACTGCATCAGCAAGAGGCAGCAGAAACACTAACGTGGAATCAAATGCTTGAAGGAGATCAAAAACTCTGACATGAAGATGCCCTAATGGCCGCAGAGTTTGCACAGAGTTGAGGGTTATCTACAATGAAAGCTCATCCACATTTCCCCAGGAGACCCTGGCATGGCTTGTCATGCAGAAATAACTCCCAGAGCTTTTCCTGGAGATGTCTCCAAGCATTTGTTTGACCAACAAATCTGATTAGCTAAAGGCATATTAGCGTCTCATCTCTGTATGAAACAGATTAAAAAAGGAGTAGGTTTTAAGTAAATGTCCACAGGGAAAAGAGGAGATATGTTTTGTTTGTTTTTTTTTTTTTTCTTTTGATTTGGCTCTAATCTGATTCAGTACACTCTACGGTTTCAAGCAGATGTAATTCAGTAGAAACGGCATTTCCCCTGCAGTTACAAAGAGGTCTTTGTGCATGCAGATAGCTCTGAAGACCAACATAGGAGTCTGAAGAGAGTGCAGCACGTGCTACGACACTCCCAGGGCAGCTGTTCTGTGAAATACTCTCCCAAGAGGTTCAACACTCGACAACAGTTAGAAGAAAAGTTTCTGCCAATCCCATGTTACATTTCAGGGATTTTCTTACTTCACCAGAGATGCTTTGCGGCACAGCTTGTCTGCTCCCCTGTAGTAATTCACCAGCTGCACAAGTCCAGGTTCATGGCCTAAGGAGGGGAAACAAAGAGGTCAGACAAACTTCTCAATTAATGAAGGAAAAACATCTGCTTGGTGCAAAGGACCTGTGCAGCAGGGAAGAGGGAGGAGGCTGTTTCCTTGCCCTGCACCACAGAATCAGGCTCTAAGCTGGTACTGACTCCTGTGGTTTCTTTCTTTTAGTTATGAAAACCCATGCATTTACCCAAGTCTGTTTTGAACCTGACACTTCCATTTTCCAAAGGAAAATAATAATTTCCTAATTCTCATTGGGAAGTGTCAGCACCACCCAAAAATGTTGTCCATTTGCTGGTGGCAGTTTTCAAAAGCCAAGATTTCAGTTACTCTTAAATGCAGTAGGAGGAAGGGAAGCATACCATGATACAAAGATCACAGCTTAGGAAAGGGCCTTGTTTCTTTCTCACGTACAGCAGGATTCCCTGTTGGACCCAGGATCACAAAACCCTGGGAAATGTAAAAAGATCTGGAACCTTGCTTCCCTCTGGCAGTTTGCAGCAAGCCCCCTGGATAGCTGGGATGGGAAGGGACCTCTGGAGAGGGGTCTCTGCTTCAACCTTTTGTTTGGCCAAAGTCTGAGTAGCTCCAAGGATAAAGATCCTACTGCTTCTACAGGTCCTTGTCCCTCTGCTTGACTGCCATCCCATGTCCCCGACTATCTCGGTGGCCCCCTGGCTGGAGTCACTCCAGGGTGTCTATGCCTTTCTTGTACTGCTAAGTCCCAAACCAGACCCAGTATCCAGCTGTGGCCTCACAAGTGCCAAAAAGAGTGCCAAATAGATGGGTACCTCCTTACCAATACTGAACTTTGCACCACAGCCTGCCTCCCTTCACCTTCTCACACTACGTGAACACTTGCACTCAGCTCAGCTGGAAGCTCTCTGAGGGGACAGTTGTCTGAAGGGTAACACAAATCTGGGCAACACCACACAGCCTTTCCCACACAACCAGTGCAGATGAACATGGATGTGCAAGAGGTAAGTGATGCTGGGTCACTGGTGACAACAACTGACACAAGCATCAATAGGGAAAATATGATGGAAAACTGCTCTGGTTTGAAATTACCTAGGACGGGGGGGGTTCCCCCAAGCGTGGCAATTACTTCCACCTTCACCTTCTCTTTTGAAAAAAATGCTTGTGGGAGTGATTTAGACCCTGAAAAAGGATTCAGAGTTTTAGTTATCCTCCTTGGTGTTTGCCTAGGAAAAAAACACCTGGAGCAAATATTACCTTAAAGACCACGCAGCTGTGAGATCAGAGAGAGTGACTATCTATTTCAACCCCAAAGTCATGGCTCTGACCTGGGTCATTAAATACAAGATAGTTTAAAACCATCTTCCAGAAAAGATCTGTAACTTCAGGCACTTCAATGTGTAGCCAGCACTGCCAGGCACTAATTTACTGAAAGAAATTAGCAAACCCCATCAAATTTCCTTCTGTTTCCAGTTTACTGATTTTGCTTGCATCCTGGAGGAATCGAGGTCCAGGAGGAAATCCCACCATTCTGGATGGGCTCTGCCCCACAGTGGCAAGGAAGAGGATGGGAGCAGCTGAAACGTGCTTGAAACCACTGCTGTTGGATAACTCTGACGTGCTGGGAAGCACAGACTCATAGGTTTCCTGAGCATCTTCATGGAGCAGTGGGCTGCAATGTAGAGTATGGTGGTCAGCAAGGAGGCACCATGAGGCAGGAAGGGGAACAGGTTCTCAGGCATGTTGTGAGGTCTTCACCATGCATTTAGCAGGGTTAAAAAGCTGCCAAGGCACTAAGCACACTGGTGATACTCCCATGGCCAACAGGGCGTAGTCCAGCATCCTCCATGAGGCCTCTGTAGCCTGTTCCTCCTTTCCCTCCCCTTAGCACAAACTGCTTTTCCATTAGGTACAGACTTAGATGCAGACACTCACAGCTTACGGGCATGACTGCCCAAGAATTAAGGTATTAGTGAAAGCAACAGAAGTCCCTGCAGCCAGATAGAAGCAGTGGTGCATGCTAAGAGTCCCCACTTCTACCACTCTCCCACAGCAAACGACCTAGCTTAGCCCCCGAGTAACACAAATCCTTGCAGTTCCCTGAATTAAAGTCTGCTTCCACTGAGTAGAGCCTTCAGGAAAACCAAACCAAGCCAGCTTTGATGCAACAGTTCCTCAGGAGGAGAGCTTTAGGAAGATGTACCACAGAAGATACAGCTTTTTGGAAGATGTACCAAAATAACCACATTATTTTTGGTCTGAATCTACTGATTTCAGGCAACCAGCTCCTGCTATAGGAGGATGGGTTAAGAGAAGCCAGTGTCAAAGCATGGTCCCTCTCCATGGGTCATAGATGTGTCTTGGTTTGAATTTTTGGGCATCCCATGGCAACACATGCTAAAGGGCTTGCTGAAGCCCTTCCATCACCCCAGGGCTCTTTTCAAGGATGGAAGAGGTTAGTAAGAGGTGGCCAGGAGCTCACCATGGCTGGACATGCCGTGCAGGCCCACTCACGTCAAAGACTGTATTTGTTCTGCAGTGAAGCCCAACACTCACAGGCCCTGCCTGCTGGCCACATTAAAGCACAAGTCTGCTTGCTGTGCTACAGCATGTGTAAGCATCCTTGCTGCATAAGCCTCTCCTGGTGTTTCCCTGCCTGCTGCAGACACCCCAATGCTGGGAGGTGACCAGATGGCATCGCCATGTGATGGGGACTTTCCACTCACAAATGCACGTGGAGACAAGGGAAGAGGTGCTAGAGCTGGTGACTTGCAAATCTGAAAGAGCAGTCAGTGCTGGATCTCAACTGCCAGAAAGGGGCTGCAAAAGCCACCCTTCTCCAGAGCTGCTGGGGCAAGGGGGGCTCCTCCTGCTCTGATGTTTCTGCAGCCAGCAGCAGTGCTGCAAAATTGCCCCAGGAAGGAAGAAACCAGGGCCAAGGACAGGGAGAGAGGCCAGGAGCATCCTGCCAGATGTCAGATGCAAACATGGGGGACCGCAGGAGGGAAACGCACTGCTCTCTCTGCTGGGGTTTGCAGTGTCTTCACCCCACACCTGCTCTGACAGGCCTGGTGACAGAAGCCAGCACAGCACTGTGTACAGAGACCTGCCAGCCTTGCAGCTCCTGCTGGCTCCCCCCCCGCCG
>NW_009260136.1:565863-566340 GCF_000687185.1 Egretta garzetta
GAAGCTCCTGGGGCCCCGCGTGTTGGCAGTGTGACAGAGAGGGACAGACAGCAGGGGAAAAGGAGGTGGTGGTAGGATAGCCTGGCCCTGCACACACACAGACTCTCTGGAATAACCCTCACCCTGCTCCAAGCAGGGACTAGACCTGGGTGTCACCCCCAGCAAGCCCCTGCAGAGGCACATCCCCACCCATCTCAGCTCTGGGGTAAGGGTTTGAGCGTGCCTGGCTCAGACCTGTCCCAAACCGTAGAAACACCCTCATAACACGTAACCTCAGCACCGCAACGTCTCTGCCCTGCGCCAGGCAGGGGGACGCCAGTGGCGCCGGCAGGCTCCTCACGAACCCATGCTGGGTGACCCTGCAAGGGTGAAGACGGCCCCAAGTACGTGGCTGCAGGACAAGGCAGGCCGGCCGGGAGGTGGGGGCTGCACCCGGGGGGCGCTGGGACCCCGAGGGTCTGCGACATACGAGAGGGG
>NW_009260136.1:567822-570407 GCF_000687185.1 Egretta garzetta
CACGAAGGATGTTGGTAAGCCGGAGTGATAAATGGTTTCCGAAGGAGGGCAGCAAGTGAGGAAAGGGCCAAGTTGCCTCCCCGGTTATCCATGTCTGGGGGTGCAGTGCTGTGAGCCACATGACACTGGGATCAGAGAGCCAACAGACCTCCTTTTAACCTATTCGACTCTTCAAACCACATTTTTCTTGATATCTCTTAGTTTTGCTAAAGATGCATTTTTACCTTCTCATGGATTGTTAACTAGTTTGTCTTTCCTGTTTGTGAAGAGGTCTTTTTGTTTGTAACCAGTGCTTCTGTCCTCGTAAAGAAGTCTGCAGCAGACCAAAGACATCTTACCTCACAAATTCGGAACCTGGAAATCAGATTCACCACCACCACCACCCCAGATCAGGTTTGTCTTAATAAACCTATCAGTAATGAAAAGTGTGAGTTCTTGAGTTGGTTAATGTCCTGTTTTTCCTGCAGATACTGTATGAGGAATGACATCAGCATTGCACGCTCATGTTGGTTGCTATAAATCATTATGTATTTCTAGCAAATCAAGAACATTTTGCCAAAGGAAACTCAGATGTGTGGTAGATTGGTCATGAGCTGCACACTGATGTTACTGCCTATTCTTCTTTGACAGCACAAGGGGTTATGTGATTCATGGACAGAATAATTTAAAGAAAGGCTTCTGTCTCATTTTTTCCTCCTAAATAATTCAAGGTGTTTTTAATGAAATGTTTTTCACCTTGAAAGAATTATGAACAGGGACAAGAATTAGTGTTTCTAAGCTAGTATAATAAAACACCGATTTTACTAACAGCCTAAGGAAACTACAGAACAGTTTACTATAGGCCAAATGGATGATAACAACATCCAAATGAAAAAGAACTGTCAAGATTATTTTTTATCAACTTTGACACAATGCCAAAGTGGAAGATGTTAAAATGGGACGCTACTGTCTATTCTATTTGTTACTGGGATGAAACTTGGGATACTGAATTTAATCTTTTTGAAGCTAAAAGTTTTTTCCCAAATATACTCCAGGAACAATCAGAGCTTAAAATACCTCCCCAAGAAAAAGAAAAGGGCTTTAAAGCAGTATTGTCTCAACCCTGCCATGTAGAAGTGAGCCACCGTAATTTTTTGGTGCACACCTTGGTCTGTGAGGAAAAGCCTGTGGGTATGCTACTGCATGGGCAGAGCGGGAATGGGAACTGTCAACCCTCAACCCCCTCAGCTGCGACCCCCTCAGTGGTCCTTTTGACAAAACTGAAGAGATGGGGAAGAAATCAGAACATTAAATCTCACCTTTCTCCTGCTCTGGAGCAAAATTTTGCCTTCTTTCAATCAAAGTTTTCCTGGATTGGCACTTGCCAGGTTGTGACAAACTGAATTTCACAGCTCTTCTTGCCCCGTCCTGAATGGCTCAGAAGAAAGTGCTGCAGCGTTAGCCTGCTCAAGCTCCTCTGCCAGCAAAGGAAAAATGTCCTTTCCAGCTCTCCGATGGCAGCTAGCAAGATGGCCAAAACAAAGCGAGGTTATACTGCTCTCAGGTCAGAAACTGATGGCAGCATTACAAATATAATTTATGATACTCGCAGGCATGTAGAGAAGGTGTGGAAACTCCTGCAATTACTAAATTTGAACTAGTGAGAGATACCAGGCTTGTCCAAACCCAGAAATTTCTACTAATTTCCACTCTTTGGCACAGTTTGCATGCTGCTTCATGGCACGAGCACCTTGAGGTATCTCCACCATGTATTTGCTGTAGGCAGGGGAGTGCCCTGAAAAGCTGCCCAAACAAGCGCTCCGCACATGGCACTTTTGAAGGTATATTGCGCTCTGTTATTAACGTTGGTGTGTCACTGATTGTTAGTTCTGGTCTGCTGCTGCTGAGCCCAAGGCAGTGCACAGGGAGGTGCTCTTCTCCCAGCGATTTGGCAAGCTATTTGACCCAATCTTTACCACAGAAATAGTACGCAAAATTGTCTCGGCCTTAGGTGGGTTCTGAAGAGTTTGCTTTCCTTGTGTTGCCTTAAAGCAAAAAGGTGATGTATAAAATTTTGCCAGGCAGCTTATTTCTACTAGGGGGCGCTCTTCAACCTGGGTTGGATGGGCATCACCCGCGTTCAGATGCATCCTCCGTTTGTGTTATCTTCAGCTTAAAACACCTCACATCCCCGGGAATCACCATGCGCCTGGGACTCAGATGCTGAGGACATTACCTCAACCAAAGTGCTCTTTGTTAGGGTTCCAAATTTTATAGATGAGTTGGTGGGTCATCTCTGTTGTTTGCAGAAGGAAGTGCAAGAGGCAAAGGCATTCCGTAAATTTAAGATCAATGTGTTAGACCAGTAAGCAGAATAAAGTCCAATAATGAATTATTTAATATTCCATGCAAAAGTTCATGTAGTGAGTTGGTTGGGTTTTTTTTTTTGGCTTAAAGGATTCTTACCCGTAGACACTAGATTTAAATAATCTGCAAAAGCATTTTTTCTTGTGTATGTGGGACAAATGCTTGTAGTTGTCCCATTCTCAGTGAGATTCCTGCATGTGCTTTTTGCTGGCTTTGTGCTTTGGTGTGAAAAATGTCCA
>NW_009260136.1:570462-574402 GCF_000687185.1 Egretta garzetta
TTTCCAAATTCAAGAAATATTTGTAGCTACAGTTTGTGGTTTATCTACCACCCAGTTAGATTTATCTGAGATTATTTGGTTTTGTACAATTCACACTATTTTTTATTACTGCACTGCCTTTCTTGTGGTGTGTAAACCAATGCATTGTAGTTTCTGGAAGGCTGTGCAGTGATCTGAAAGGTGCTGCTAGTCCCTCCAGCTCCCTCCAGCTGGTTTCATGATCCGCCTCCTTCCTCCAGTGTCCTCAGCCCCACTTCCCTGCAGAGAGAGACTAGGACAGTAAAAGCTCTTTTATTGACAGGTCAGAGCATGGCTGTTTTGCAGTCCTACACAGTGGCTGTCCCACGGCGTCCCTCACTTCAGCAGAGACTGTAGTGGCAAGCCCTCGGGAGCGCTGATTTGTGGTGGCCCTTTCGCTCTGCAAGAAAAGAAGGCATGTTTGGGCTGATGGACAGAAGAGCGTGAAGCCTGACAGCCCTGATCGCCACCAGGCTGTCCCTCCATCTGCTGCCACCTACAGATGGGGAATTACAGGCGGCAGAGAGGGATGTCCCCTGCCTCTCTCAGCAGACTCCATGTGCAGGGCAGGATGGAGCTGACTCACTGTCCCTTCTCGATGTCCTCGATGCCCTCAGGCAGGCGCACGTTGAGCGTCTCCGGGAGCAGGAAGGCCACTGAGCCGCAGCAGACTGCTACACCGCAGTATGTCACCTCCGGCAGAGACTTCCACACCTCATCCAGCAGAAAGACAAGTGGGGCCAAAGCCCCACCGAGGCGTGCCACGAAGGAGGTGTAACCCATCCCATTCTGCCTGGAAAGGTAGGGTACCATGGTGGTGCAGACCACCACGATAAAGAGATGGGTACTTCTTTCACATCAGACCTTGGGAAAAAGTGCAGACCCTCTGCCCCTTCCCCCTCTTTTTCTAGAAGTGCTGATGCTTTTTTCCCCACAGGTTTTTCCTCTGCTAGTTTTTGTTCTAGGTTGGTTTTTTTTTCCTCTTGTATCTTCCTACAATGATACTATTTCCCAGGGATCAACTGTAGCTGCTGTGAGAAATAGATTTATGTTCCAACCCAAACCATTCTATGATTCTATGATTCTATTATGGGAAAGAAGCTGCAGTCCACACTAAAATATCTGCTCTAAAGTTGTTTCCATTTTAACTGTCTAAAACCCCAAGTGCATTTGCTGCCCATCCCCTAGTAAGTCCTCCGATCTGCTGTGAGCAAACCTAAGTTCCTCCTTCTCCCAGGTACTTCTGGGCGGGTGGCCAGAGATACCTATGAGCACCTTTGGTCCTGCTGTAGCTAAAAGCCCAGCAGAGCTTGTAGTGGAGCGCAGGGGACCTCACCTTGAGCTGACTGTCTCAAAGCTTGCTTACAGCTCCGGTGAGTGCCCCTGCAAGGTTCCCGGGCAGCCCAGCTGCGCCCAGCTGCTGTGACAACAGGAGTCACTGCGCCGCCTCGGGGGAGGGTATGTCGGGACATGAATCATAGAATCATGTTTTGGGTTGGAAGGGACCCCTAGAGGTCATCTAGTCCAACCCCCCTGCAGTGAGCAGGAACACCACTAACTGCCGCTGGATCCACGGTGGTGACCATCTTTTGCAACCCTATCCTGACTGCTTGCTAGATTTCCATCTTTTCTATTTTTCTCTCCCTTTCCCATCGTTACTTTCTTATAAGTACTTTGTTGAGATAGGTGATCAATAAAGGCCTTCGATTAGTGGCATTTGACCTTGTTTGTGTCTTAATCTCACTCGGTATGACAACGAATTTCCCTGGCCCAGGACTTCCTGGATCAGAACAAGGAGGCCAAAAGTAATACCTGGGACCTATTCCACTTACTAATTTTCAGGGGATGTGAGGCATTTCATGCTGACAGTAAGGTTCCCAGGACTGACTGGCACACATGCAGAGTAAGTACTGCAGAAGGAACCGACATTTTTGTCTTTGTCAATGTCCTCAAGCATGTAAAAGTACCAACCAATCTGAGAAGAACAGATCGGTGTGCCCGCTTCTGTTTAAATATGCACCGTTCCCCACATGCAACAGACCAGTGAAGGTTAAAGGACTAAATGGCAGAGAAGGAATTCTGGGCAGGAAGGGAGAGGTGAAGCAAGCCTCGAGGCCTGCTGTGATCCTTTTTGCAGACTTTCACAAAGAAATGGTGAGGTGATTCCCTCCACCAGTCTCAGCTATATCCCAGACTATTGAGATGCTAAATCAGGTTTTATGCCATCATTACCCAGATATTTCGAATAACCTCTTTTTCCTCCTGAAAGGCTGGTTAATCCCTGCTTTAATATCATCTGATGTCCAAAAGACTGTCAAACATCTGGTAGTATGTGTCCCTCATAACACTTCAAATGATTATTTTTGGGATCTTTTAACAGTTATTGGCAGATTACCACAGGGAACTAAGATTTTCCTAAGCACAGGTGCCTTATGGAGTTAAAAAATCTTCCCACGCAGAATACTCCTTACCTTTCCATACATCTCCCTATCAACATAACCTAACCACACATAACCCAGGTAAAAAAAGGGTAGCTTTCTGCCCCTTTCTTGTGAGTATGTGTAATCCCTAGAACCTGCTACTTCTAGAAACAAGGCGTCAGTCCTGCAGCCTAACCAACAGCATGCCCTGCTGTGCTGATATCGAAGACCCAATGGAGACATCCCACTGAGGCTCTGGTTTGTGCACTCAGGTGAGTGGCATCTCTTACCTCAGTACGGTGGGGTAGAGCTCAGAGGTGTACAAGAAGACGGTAGTGAATGCAGCTTCTGAGAAACCTTTGCCCATAATGGCTACTACAGAGCGCAAGGAGGTGAGGGCTAGGAGGAAAGAAAAGACATTTATGACTGATCAAAAAGCAGCATCTAGGAAGAAGCTTTTTGTGGTCTTCAGGTACAAGAAGGAAGAAGGTTCAATGCTCCTACAGACAAAACAGGGCTTCAAAGTCTGCATCAGTAAGTTTGGTAACTATTAGCCTGAGTGGGAGCTGAACTGATGAAAGGATAGGTCCTGACATTTCCCATTGGACAATGTCTATAATAAAGATAAGCACTTCACCTTGCCATCATTGGACACTTACTAGCCACTTCACAGTGACTGGAGACCATCTGTTGTCACTGTATATTAGGGCTAGCCCACATTAGCAACCTTGTCTCAGAGATGCCATTTACGTGGAGGACATCTTTATAGAGAATTGCCTGTGGACATGATCCACAGTTCTCCTCCCCTTTAGCAATACTGAGTATAGCAGAAGAGTGTCTCACACTTGGGAATGATGACATTGGCTCCTATGCACAGTCCGGTCAGGATGAGTGTCCATGCCTGACTCTGCCGTCGTCCAACTCGATTCACCAGCACATATATGATCATCTTTGCTGGAATCTCAATGACTCCAAAGACAAACTGGGAGAGATACATGTTGAGCCCAAAGCCAGTTAGGTTCATGCTCATGCCGTAATAAGAGAAGGCAACACCAAACCTGCAAGGAGTGTATGGAGGTGGGGATTAGGGAAATCCATCTGGGGAACTGCAGGACAAATCCCCTGTGTGAAGTGACACTGCTTACCACACAGCCCCAGAACACAGAGAGATCTTCCGCAGGACTGGTGTCCTGAACAAGCTGATGTAGGAGTAACTCCCTCCTGGCTTTTTTTCTGCTGCCATCCTTCTGAGGGCCTGGGAGAGGTGGAAAGAAGGAAATAGCTCAGCTGCTGCACTTTTAGAATCCAGACATGAAACCCTAGACAGGCTGAGGCCTTTGCCCTTCCCAGCTCCAGCTCCACCTTGGCTTTTCCATATGTTCCTATTGCAGAACAATTCTCTGAGCGTATGTTATCAGAGGCAAGTCTTCTTGCAACTCTACAGATTGCCTATCATTTTAGACCTCTTTTTCTTCCCATGTCCCCTTCTTCCCTCTTCCCTA
>NW_009260136.1:574437-579900 GCF_000687185.1 Egretta garzetta
ACACACCCCATGTGGCAGAAAGGGTTGCAGAAAAATAGCGGTGGTGGTCATGGTGTTGGCAAAGTGAGTGCTGGCCAGTTTCACCCTCTTCCCCATGTGGCTGCCTGCTGCCGTGTCAGCTCTCAGTCAGGAGCTAACAGTGAACTGCATGCTTTATCCTCACGAGTGCATTTGTATAAAGTGTGATTATTTATACATCTGTTTATATAAATACAGAATATATCAAGAAGTCAGGCCCTGAGAAGCAAGCACTGCCCTTAAGGAAGAGAAGAGTGCTTATTCATAAAGTGTTTTAGCAAATGCAGGGTAGGACAATTAGAACTGATTAGGTTATGAATCACAGGAAACCTTGAGGAGAGAGTCTGATTAACTAGTTACGTGTATTCTCAAATCAATATCCTCTTCAGAGAAAGCAAACCCTCAGCCAAAGCTTTTGCATAAATACTTAATATGAGTCCCAGAGCCACATAGGGAACCTACGACTTAGATGGATGAAGATGACCTGCAGCATCTTGGACCAGTGGTCTTGTCTCCAACAGCATCCTGCAGTGGACCCTACAGAGGAGCTGGGCAAGCATGTAGAGATATTCCTGTGGAAAATATCCCCACCTCCAGCCATTCAGGAACAGACAGGGTGTCTGTTCAGCACCTTGATGATTCTATCCCACATTATCTAGCGGTTTGTTGAACCCATGTTTTTCTTTGATTTCTGTACACCCATCTCTGGATCTGGTAACTTTTGTTAATACTGCAGTATGGCAAGTAAGTTATTTTTTTAAACTTTCACCTTCTTTTTTCCTTAGCTTTTTCACAGACAACTAACAGTCTTTTCATCCAAATACATAGGATGACTCATAGCACTGATAACAGACTACTTCTGCAATGCTGAGATTTTCAATATTAGAATAGACTGATCGCAGCCTGTCCTCTCTTTAAGTTGCATGATTTGCTATTAAAATGGGTAACTTATGACATTAACGTGGAAAATATCTTCCAGTATGTGTTGTTAGCCAGATCTCTTGGCATGTGGAAGGACAACTGGGAGAGCCAGAACAGTAAGAACCCCAAGAAATTTAAAATGCATGTAATTCAGTGATGGCTGGGGAGGGAGGAGGCTGAAGGAATCTGCAGGCCTACAGCATCACCTACAATTAAGATGGTGCTGAACAGTCATGGAGGCTGGGGACTTGTGGAAGTATCTATTAAAAGAGAAATCCCAGCCCAAAGAGCTCTCTGGTTAAAAGAATTGTACAAAAGGAAAGAAAGCATTAGGAAAGGGAAGAGGATAGCTATACATAACAGCATGTTTCACTGTGGAAGAGCTAAGATTTTATTTCTAGTTGCATACTATTCTTTGCAGTTTTTAGATGAGTGACAAAGCTTTTCATACTAAAAAAAGAATTTCACACTGTGAAATTCCTTAATCAGTTCTATAAGACAATGCTATTAAACCTGAGAGTACGTCAGTAACATGATGTGCAATTATACGGAGGTTATAAGTCTTTCAAAGTTCAGTCTTCTGAACTAAGGAAAATCAGTTGTTGCCTTAATAAGCCATCAAAACACGCTGATGCACGGTCAAGTCAATTAAGCAAACCAGAATCAGGTAGTTCTGTGTTGCCTGCATGTTTGGATATGGGCAAGAAAAAACAGGTATGTCCCTATAAACCTCATGAATCCAGCAAGGTGTTGCAACTGATCGTGGTCCAGTGGTCACAGTATGGTGCGACTTGGTGCAAGGCTGTGATAGTGGGGAAACCCCAGCTACATTTCCTAACCCTAAGAATGGTATGAGGGTGCAAGCCCATGCCCTTCCTGGTGAAACACGGCACTCTGAAATACAGAGTCATCAGCCAAGGCTGAATGAAAGGTTGTAACTTGTTATTTGTGCATATTTAGTCAGAGCTACTGGCTTGATTAAAGGCAAGGAAGAGCCACACTCAACTCCTGTCTGCCACAACCAGTAAATTCATCAATTCTCACATGATTAAACAGCATGTTTCTGTTGTTAATCAAAAGGGCTAATCACTTCTTCAACAGATGTGAAACTGCTTTTAAAAAATGGCATGCTGGCCAGGATAAGACAGCAGTGTGGTTGCAGGAGCACTAGGTGCATGCAGAGATGCAGCTGGACTGTGACAATGAAACACAAGGCTCCTATGCTGGTGCCAGGGATTTCCCATTTTCCTCTTTTGGTAAGAGGAATACCAATGGACACTAAAGGAAAGATTGATGTTTAATGAACCACAAGTTTCCATACCCACTGGATTTCACAGCTGAGATTTGTTGCTTTGAAAAGGTTGAGACACATCATGTGGACCAAATTAGTCAGACGTGACAAACGTGCAGCCATCCAAGCCTGGCTGTGAAAGGTTGTTGTGAGCACTGACTATGCTCTGGTGTCTCTACAAAGGGAGAGACCAACTTCTGCCTGGTGCTTGAGTCCTGCCTAGAGCTGGGACATCACTTGAGCTTATCACATCCCCTGGAGCCACCAGCACATCCTTAAGGAAGTGTCATGGACCAAGGGCTCAACATTTGTGAGTCTGAATGCAAAAATATATTTTTAAGATAGAACTCAGCACAAGATGAAGATCAGCCTCTTACCTTGAGCTTTGGAGTTGAAAACAGGTGGCTATTTTTTAGGGTTCTCCTTCCCCTTTATTTGTTCAGCCATCTAGCTGAGCATCTTCGCTCCATCCTTTACACCTCTGGGGTTAAGCAAAAATGGATTCAAACCAGTGGGTACATACCTACTTTGCCCAATGCCTCACCCTTGCCACTTTCCTTTAAAACTGCTGGCAGACATGGCTGACTTGAGAGCAGAGCTTTAGCAAGGGGAAAAAGTTGATTATACCAAATGTTCTTTACACCCACATTCACCGCTGGGGCACTATGGCTGACAATCTTCCAGTTTCACATGTAGACTAAATGCAGCCTGAGGTGGACTAGCCTTTACATTTTTGGATAATGCTACATGCAGTATCTCAAGTGCAATGTGAGAGAAAATATGCAAACTACATGCTATTAATGTGTGTCTGCTTTCTGCTAGCACCGTACCAACACTTGGCAAACACTGCAGCAACCAAGAAGGCAAACACTAAGCTTCACAAATTGCTCGTGCACCTGCATACAATCCTCTGTTATAGGAATGATGCCTCTGCCTTATTTTTTCAGGCTGTGCTTCTCTCTTGCTGCATATGTAGTCCAGTGTCCAGTGCATTGAGGCTTCTTGTCATGGCAATAATGAATGGAAAGACACTCCACCTAATAAAGGGGATTTCTGGCCTTATGAGAGCTAAGCTGCTGCTTTATCTTTAGGAGTGGATATAGCTGCTTTCTAGAGTAAAATGGAGCATGGGACCCAGTGGACCACAGTGCCCCAGAGATCACACTGCAGGCTGAGCATTGCTTCAGGTATCAAATAGAAGTAAGAGAGAGAGAGAGAAAATGGGAGAGGAAGAACACATGTCTGGATCTTCAGTTTCTCACCTCTGGTGAGACAGTGAAGTCTTTCCTTCCATTCATTCTTGCACATCTAAGCAGATGCCTGTGAGCTTGTTTCACTTTCCCATTGGCTATGAGCCACCGGGCAGATTCTGGGACCCACCTGGTGGCAGGAGAGAAGACAGTGTTCCTCTTGGTGCTCCATGTTTTCCACCCCACATACAAGGCCCTGGCTAAAGAGAGGGGAGTCTTCTCTATGAGACTTCAACCTCAGATAAAAATAGCAACTGTGGTGCATGGGAATAAGAGTAATGGGACAAGCTTGTTACATGTACATGCTGTTCTATCCTTAAAGGAGTACAGTCTGCTAACTGAAGTACGTCTAGCCAAAATTTTTATCATCAAAGGTTCAATTTTCTGAACGGGTTGAAGTTTCAATTAAAATTGGCCCCTGAGAGTTTATATTTACAGATTCAAGTTTATATTTACATATTCATGCTTTTTGGGACTCTTTAAACTTTGAAATTGTAGGATATAAAAATTTACTATGTGGAAAGGATTTAGTGGGCTCTATACTTACTTTGTTAATTGCTAACATTATTTTTTTTCACAATAATCAAAGCCTTCTGCACAAGACAGTCAACTGGGGTCTAAATCAGTGTGGCTGCGGCCCCCAGTGAAGTATCCATGCTAATTAGTCATTGAGCGACAAGGGATGCTGTACCGCTGTTGAGCTAATTAGCAACTCCGAGAGGTCTGCTTAGGAGACCTATGTAGGGTGGGAGTCCTGTGACTCTTATTTTTCTGTCTGTTTGCTGTTCCAACAAAATATCCAGCACTTGTCATAAACTACCATCTGCAACTCCCTCTTCTTGGACTTCTCTCTGATCTTGCATTTGGCTGCAATTCATGGCTACGTGGCCCTGTTTGGCCTGGAGTTTCCCAGGTCACAGTGCAACCCATCTGGCCTAGAGGGTACATGGTATTTTGTGGGTCCACATAGCAGTCAAGATCCAGAAGATATT
Organism: Egretta garzetta; assembly: GCF_000687185.1. Lineage (NCBI taxonomy): Eukaryota > Metazoa > Chordata > Aves > Pelecaniformes > Ardeidae > Egretta > Egretta garzetta. The sequence goes on from NW_009260136.1 coordinate 578,910, forward strand.
GGAAATACCCCACAGGGACTATGTTCTGCTAGAGCAGCCAACACCTACCTCTTGCTACCCAAATCCCCGAGAGAAAAAGAAAACACAATCTGTTGTTCTCATGGAGAATTTCAGCTGAGCACAGTGGGAAGACTTACAACCTTGAAGAAGTATGTGGGTATGAGGTCTACTGAGGTCACACAGTTGTCAAAAATCTCTCACTGGAGTCTCCCACTGGAGCTGTCTGAAACCAGTTCCCTGTAAGCTGCTGGTGATTAATGTGCTGTAAATCAGGTTACAGAAAACCTAACGAACAACTGCTGCAACTATTCAGACAGTAGCTGAAAAGGATGTGTAGAGCAAAAACATTTGCAGAACTGGTCTTCTGGAAAGTTTTCAACTCCTACCCATAAGCTTATAACCCAGCGCACCTTGGGAAATACAAGGAGTGAAAGATGGTATTTTGCACTCATTGTCACCATCTCCAGAGTGTAATATTATGTCTTTTGGTTGTCTAATGTCTCAACTGAGTTCTGACATTGTGTCAACAATATCTATAGGCTGTGCTTAAATTAGATTTTTATTCCAGACTTCAGGGACTTTTGATTATCCAACAATCACTGACCTCTTGGGTGCTTGAATTTTGATCAGACTACAGTATAATTTGTTGGAGAACTAATCTCCATAAAAAGCATTAACATAAGAGAAAAAAAAATCAGCTATCATGGAAAAAAGGGTGGATCCAAATGTATCTGTGAATTTCAGCACTTCCCAGGACTCAATCTTTTATGGCTGCTTGTCCTAGCAAAAGAGCAAAACAACTCAAACTAAAAAAGTCAGCAGAACACGTATTTTAGTTGTGTTGGACTTGATCAATGAAATATCAGATATTACTCTTGCCAGAAAACCCTCATCACCAGTGAAACAATGAATCTTTTTTGAGCCATTAACAGCAGCATCAGTTTATATCCCATTTTTCATAAGTATTGTTTGAGATTTTTCTGCTAGATTT
>NW_009260136.1:580081-595113 GCF_000687185.1 Egretta garzetta
CCTGCTGATGGACAGACATAGTAAGCAAGCAAACCATAGTCTCTAGAAGCTTCTTTGATTGCAGCTGAAAGGCATTTTAGCATTTGGATATCACTCTTCCTGCTCAGTGATTACGCATACAATTTTGGGGCCTATGTGTCTAACAATCAGAGCTTATTCTGCATTGTTTCCAGCCAGAACTCCCCATTGCCCTGTGAGAGATGTCTGTGATTTCTGCAGTGCGGTCCAGCACCACACTGATGTCCAAGAGGAACTAAGCAGCCACTCTAAGGTGGAGGAGACCCAGACACCCATTTCTGAATGTTCTCAATGAGGCAGTTGTGGGAATACCTGCTTGCTTATTTCAACACAGGGCTTTTGTCCAGCCAGGAAATGGAGCTGCTTATTCAAGGGACTGTTTTGGATCATTGAATAAGTTGATCCAATACACCTCACATTACAGTATCGGTGAATCAACCCTGTATTCTAGTCTGTGTTACTACATGGAAAAAAAAAGAAGGAAAATGAGTTTCTTTGATTAAATGAACCATCTCCCATTTTAAGGCTTAAGAGATGTCAGGTATTTCTTAAATAAGGCTACAGGAGGGAAATAGCCCTCAGAAAACAGATGTGTTTGACCCATCAGTAAGGTTACACAGCTGAGAAAGGCCATGGGAAAGGCAGAGATAAATGCACCTGACCTAGCCTGCAGATGTCATTGGCTCATATGGAAAAATTGGTACCAGAAGTACCCTCCCCAATGAGGATGGATAAATTATTTATCTTGATTAAAGCCAGGGACCTGTCCTGGCCCTGCCTCCCTTTACTGGGATCTCTTTGCACTGAGTCATGTCTGACAGTCCTTGCAGCACCAAATCCTGCTCTTTTGCACTGCAACCTGTCCCCCAAATGCCTGGCCTCAGCCCCAGTCCTGCCTCCTCCTTGTCCCCAAAGCCATGGTGTGACCTTGGCTCTTGGTCTTGAAGGGGGGTGAGGAGAGATGAAACCCAGACCGTGCCAGTTTCCAAGAGCTGCAATGCCTGGGCAAACTGAGTGCAGGACACAGATGAGTCCTGCTCCTCTTTGGCTTGCCAAAGCCAATCCTAGGATCAGCGTTGCAATATTTGCCATGCTCACCGAGCAGGGGAGGCAAATCACAGCCCTCTCCCGTCCCCACCAGCCATCCGTCTGCAGGTCACTGCACTCACCACAGGCAGACAATGCTCAGAAGGCAAGGTCCTGTTACGGCTACTAACAGCCAGTGCCATTCCCGCACCAAGTAAGCTACCATGGCCAGAAGCATGTTCCCAATGCTCCAGAAGATGCTAGTCAGGATCCCGGAGAAAGTGCGGTGCTGTACGTCCACCCACTCCATCCCTGCAAGAGGGAGGCAGCATTCAGCTGGGACACACAGGACTTCTCCAGGAGGGGGTCTGCAGGGCTTTTTAACAAGGGCAAAGCAAGGTAACGTCCCTGGTCTTCTCCTCCAGGAGAGTTCCACTCTTTGGCTGATATTTGGCACATTTAAAACGTTCATCCACAATGCTTAACCTCTTGCAAAGCTGTAAGCAACTAAAATAAAGCCTTAAAAGAAGAAATACTGGACATATAGTAAGAAATAGTGTTAAAAATACCTTAGGTGATACATTTTTTTATCCCATTCAATAGCATGCAAATGGTCGTCTTCATCAAACAAGGAATTCTTTTTCCATCTTGCCTGCACAGTTTCCCATTTCTCTGCCCACTCATTATTCCAGATGAAAGAAATATATTAAGATGAATTGTTATCCATGTGGAATCTACACGAAGTAGATACTAATGCACGTGTAAAACCAGAACAGATGGTGATCTTCTTGTTTGTGTGTGTGAACTAAAAGCCAATTCTCCTCCAAAGACCTGGACATCTTGCTACAACCTCTAAAAATCAGAAACGTCTATCCTAAGCTCTACTTTGCCTTGCAGGCATCGACCTTTATAACAGTAAAAAAAAGTAGCAGGCCTTGGTATTTGTCAGGTCTTGTGTGGACTTTTCCAGTACTGTAGCCATTTTAGCTTGATTTTGGCTGTATCTGCAAAAATCCTGGAATTTTTTCCTGCACTGTAACTTGCTCTTGGGTATGATGAGCCTGGGCTAGGATGTCCCAAGTGTAGCTACAAAGTCATCCAGTGCTCTCTTGGGTACCCTGAAGTTTGGAGCTTGGTTTTATTGTATAATTATCTACATTCTTTAGCTTCAGTTTTGCATAGCTCTGTATAATCTTTTTTTTTTTTTTTTTTTTTTTTTGTGATTCTTTCCCCTCACTCTTTCTAAAAATACAGATTGGGAACTTAAGAAAACTGTGAGCAAACTCAAGACTGGGGAGGTAGGAACACCCCACGAATGACACCATCCTCCTCCTGCTGAGGACATGTCAAGGCTGATGAACTGTGTTAACTGTGTTTGAAGGGTAAGAACTCGATATCAGAGGAAAGGGGCAGATACTTTGGTCTGTGGCTTTTATTGTACTACTGATGATCCTTAACAGGAATTGGGTAGCATGGATTGCAAGTGTTAGTGTTGCAACAGAAGTGCTAATAAGTGGTGGTTATATTTTGAGTAGACTGTTAAAGCATTAATTAGACTAACAGAAAATTGTAATTCTTGGATCCTCCCAAGAGGGATGCTCTTTTGTCTGCCTGTAGTGAGATTGCACACATGATTTCCAACCTCCTGTTCCTACTAGCTCTGCCCTGTCTGGTAGACAAGTCCCTTTCTACCCACTGCCTGTCAGAAGTCCCTCTTTACAACTGGGCACCCACAAACCCCCACATGCTTACCCAAAGGCAATACAATAAGGGAGACGCCGCTCAGGGCCACCCCGGTGAGGGTCCGTGTGATGGCCAGCATGCTGTAGGAGACGGAGGCGGCACTCAGCATCCCAAATATGACAGAGAACACAAGCGACACCAGGAGCATGGCTTTCCGTCCGAACCTGCCACAAGCACAGGCTGGGTTACAGCAGCTGGAAACCTGTCCCAGGAGCAGGGTTTGAAATGGGGAAAACCAGAGACCCAAGAAGAAAAATGAAAATATTGCCTGCTCTGCAAAGAGCACCAGATGCAACACGCCAGAAAGGAGGAAACAGCTCTGGATATAGCCAGTGCCCCAGTGGTACAATCCCGTTCAGGGGGCCAGCCTGCCCCATGAGCATCGGGCATCAGGCTCTCCAATGGAAAGAGCAGCACTGTTCAAAACCATCAACAAAAGCAGTGATGTCAGCTTGAAATCCCGTGCTGCTGACACACCCTGCTCCCTCCAATGGCTGTCCCCATGCCTGGTTCAGCATGTCCTCCTCCCAAGGCTCACTCAGAACCAGCCACTGCCACTGCTCTTGAGGAGGAGAGTGAGCCATGACACTTTCACCCCCATCCTTGGAATGAAAACAAAGATCCCAGAGGAAAATGAAAGGAATTCAATTATCAGGTCACATGTGCAAATAGCCTGATGTTCTAAGGAGGAATCTGCTAGGAGGTCATTCCCCAAGGGTTTTGGAAGTTGTAGGACCATCTTACCCCTGGTGCAGAGTCCTGTGTGGAGACTGTGCAGAAATACAGAAAATCAAACACACACAAATGCACATGTATGAATTCCTACACAATGTATGAAAAACTGAAAATCAAAATGGAGCACAAAGCATCAGTCTTCTGACGAACATCAGCACTGCATGTGATGAAAGCTTAGGTTCAAACTGGAGTAATAAATTAACCCTGCCAACAGGTAATGTTCAGTCTATAGGGTCTGAAATCCTGGTTGGATTTTGGCATTAGGGCTCTCTTAGTGGCTACCTGAGAAGGATGGTGGCAAGAACAATTGCTCTAGGGGAAAAAATTATGTGTTGGGACATAAATGACTTCATGCAGCAGCTAGTTAATGAATCTACTGGAGAAAAAACAACCTGTGGCTTGGGCCCAGGCAGTTTGCTAGATCTACTTTGAAATTTAAGCAGAGCCAGTTTGCAAAAGTCATCATAATGCCCCTGGGTTGGAGCAGCAAACACCCAGAAACACACCAGTGCCGGATCCAGTTTCCAATAGGGTAACTGCCTAAGAAAGAAGATACATTTTTTAAATGAAGGGGTTTTTTCTTGAAAATACAGTAAGGATACAAAACCATAAGATTCCCTGCAGGGTGCAAGGCAGCTATTTATGGACCCATTACTAGACTCTCTCAGCAAATGCGTGCCACCTGCTAGGGAAACCAGAGGCGAGCTGGCAGGATTGAACTGCAGGCTACAAGGCGCCTGCTGGAAATAATGCTGTTAAATTGTCTTCAAAGGGAGAGGCAGGAAAGCACATTCTCTGAAAGATTAAATGTCAAAAATACAATAAAAGGAGCAAAATGCACAAGCATAAAAATTAATAAAAAAGCCATTTTCATAAATATCCCAATCTGGAAGTCTACCAAAGCATCATAGAGCCAATTCAGTACAAGGACAAGGTACAAAAGGAGTGTTTGGAAAAGAGCAGGCACTAACAAAAACTATATATATGTTCACAGTGAAGGTTGGTGGAGGGTGATAAAAATTTTCAGTAGAGATGTTCTCAAATCCAAATGTCTGTAGAGGCTTAGAACAAAATGAACCTGAAATACAGCAAAATGCCAGGACCAGACGGTTTTCACCCTGGAGTACTAGAGATGAAATCTCTGCATTACTCTTAGCACAAAGAAGTGGGACCTCTCCTCTGTTAGAGAAAAGGAAGGTTGCTAATGGCACATCAGCTTTTAAGGGTCTTAGGGGAGATGGGGGACATGACACCTGAGGTTTAGCAGATCTGACAGATTTACTGCAAATTTACTGGATGCACTGCCCCCACTGTGAGTACATGGGCTGCAAGCCTTTCCTGACATGACCTGCAGGCCCTGTGGCCAGGTAGCTCAGGTGGGCAGTGCAGTCATCTCTGCTTCAGGCTGCTCATGAGGGCACAGCTGGCTGTCAAACCCTCGTTAGCTGCCATTTTAGCAGTCTGAAGGGTCCTGGTCTAAGTCAAGCCATAACTTGGTCTTTTTTGTTAGCTTCTCTGAATTTTCTCCTTTTCTTCTGTACCCTTTTGAGATGGGGAAGGAGGGTGAAAGGAAATCAAAACTGCACACAATATTCAAGGTGTGGGGCCACAATGCATTTACATGTTACTGCATAGTGATATTCTCTTTAATCTTATATTCCTTTCCTAATGATTCTTAATTTTCCATTTGCTTCCCCAGCCACTACTCATTACTGAGTGGATGTTTGCCTAGAGCTGTCTGTCATAACCCCAAAGTCTTGCTCCTGAGCAGCTATGGTCAGCTCAGAGGCCTCAGTTTTAAATGAGAAGTTAGAATAGTTTCTCTCTTTGTTTTAGATTAATCTACACTGAAATTTTGTCTTCTGATGTTCCCATCCAGTCACAGAGCTCTTCAAGCTCCTTCTGCATTTCTCCACGCTCAGATCTCACCTCTACCAGCCTGGTCACTCAGCATCACCTCTGCACTCACTCCTTTTCCAGATAGTAATAAATGTGCTGAAAAGCACGCAAGTCCAAGCACTCGTCCCCACAGGTCTCCCTCCATTGTCACAACTGAACACTTCCATCTCCTCTCTCCTTCCTGGCTTTTAATCAATTATTTAGTCATGCAGAGACCTTCCTCCTTATCCCAGAGCAGCTTAGTTTCTTTAGAAACCTTTGGTAAGGAAAATTCTTGAAATCTGCGTAGGTGGTATCTCCCCTGTTCACATGCCTGTTAGCGCATTCAAAGCAATCCAGTATGTTTGTAAAGCATGAATCTTTTGCAAAAACCCCACTGATTCTTCACTGGTATGTCATATCCACCCATGTGGCCACTGATGCAATCTTTCAGAATAGTTTCTGCTAATTTGCCTGGTGCAGATAGATGCCAGGCTGCCTGGAACGTAGTTCCGGTGATCTTTTGTGGAAGCCAGTTTAAAACTGATTTGATACATGTTACCTTCCCAGCCCTCTGCTGTGGAGGTCGCACAATGCCAACAATACTCCAGCTTTTTCATCCCAAAGGTCCTGTAGGGCTCTAGGATGACCACTCCCAGCTCCTGGCAGTTTACTGGAACTCACCTGGAGTATTTCTCTATGCCTTCTTCTGTCAGCTTATTTTAAAGTTCCAGCTCCAACACCTGCCCCTACACATTCTCCCACTGTGAGGACAAACTCCTGTATGTCTCACACGACAGCCTTTTTATTTCCAGATCCTCCTTTTGTGCTTTGATCCTTTAGTGGCTCTTCCCCCTTACAATCCATCTGAAAAACAAATTATTTTTCATTTTGCTCTAGCAGAGACCTTCTCTTCTGCCTTATTTTGTTTTGCTCCTTTTTGTGATTCTGAATTTATTTCCCTCCAGCTGTGCTATAAAACTATTTCAGATACAAAGCCAAGACACACAGTTTGAAGATCAGCCAGGTGTCTTGGGTTCTTGTAAAAGTATACTGATATACTCAAATGCAAAGATATGGATGTAAAAATTCCCATCTTCAGCACTCTCTGGGTGCTTCATACTGTGCAGCTGGTTCCTCTCTGCTATGCAGTGATTTTGTAGCCTGCTGTACACTGATGCTTGTTTGCTCCCAGAGGAAGGGAACAGGGAAGCAGTTTCCTGTGCAGAAAACTCAAACATTAAATAATGAATAGCGTACAGACAATAGCACATCCTGATTGCATGCCTGCACTACGTATTCTCTGCTAGGCTTCCTGGTTCTGCTGTTTGCAAAAATATTTAATTTCTTAATTGTTGCCCTTTCTAGGCTATTACTTTTTTTTTTTTTTTTTTTTAGATTTACATTATCATATTCTAACATTTAAGCAGAGAGAGCAAATTTGTTCCTTCTTTCCTCACTGGCTTAGCTCTTCCTTGAGGAATGCCTCCCTGCTTCTAATAAACTCCTTTACCCTGCTTCTCTAGTAATGACAGAGTCAGGTTTTGCTTTCTGGAGACTCTTTTTTTTTCAGCTGTGGCATGCATTTTCTCTGAGCCCCTCACTTGGGTGTCCTTAACCAATTTCCATATAACTTGTAAGGAGTTAACTGGTTTAGCCTCTTGTTTTAAATTTTGTTTTAACCAGCTTTCTCCTTTTTTAGACAGATGTCTTCTCTGAAATTGGTCTCACAGACAGTGGATTTTTTCAGTTTTTACTGTTCCTGCAGCAATGCTGACCACAGCATTTTGGTCATTGCTGCAGTGCCTCTCACTCCTAACCAAGGCCAGAGCTGCTTCTCTGGTGAGCTGCTAACTGGCTGATCCATGGGACATTTAGCCCCTGCACTGCTTCCAAGTATGTCTTTATTCCAATTTTGATGTGAGGCTGGATTCTCCCCTTACAATTGCGTTTTCTCCTTTCTCTGCCTCTCTGATTGCCTTTTGCAAGTCACAGGTTTGTAAAGTTCTTGTAATGAAACTGAAGCCCTGGAGGACAGCCTGAAAGCGGTCAAACCTGTCTGAAAGGTATCCAAACACCACGGCCCCTATCGTAACGCCAATGAAGAAGATGGTTGCAGTTGCCTGGTTCAGTCCACGCTGCTCGCACACGAGGTCCCACTGAAACACAAGGCCAAACTGACAGTTAGTGCCCAGTTGCCTCTTCACACCCCTACCATTTGGTTGTCAGCTGTTGTGTCTTGCAATTTACATTGGCCAAATCTGACTGAGGGGTAGAATCCTGCACTAAACTGCACCTAGGACAGTATCGGAGTCTTGAAAAATGTGAAGCTGCATCTTACAAATCTCAGATGCCTCCCAGTTATCCATCCCTGCTGTGACAGCCTCTCTGTGGACACTTCTTGAGCATCAGAAAGCTTTCCTGGGTACACACATCACGGAGGGATCCCCTTTTTCCTCTCCTGACCCCTATGACAGCTGCTCTTAACCTGCTTGGGTGCACATTTCCCCTAGCTCCTTCTGTCGTGCTCCTGCAATTGCCCTGGTGAGATGGGCATTTGCAGGGTGCCGCACTGCACTGAGCTGAGCTTAAGATGTACCTCAGCCTTCATTAGGGAATGTCATGCTGATACCCACTTATTGTTACCCTGACCAGTTTCTTTCAAAGGTGTCTGTGCAAGGAGGAGAAAAGGGCAGAAGGGGAGTCAGAACAAATACTTGCTCCTGATACTAACTTACTGGTTTCTTACTGGGAAGTTGGCTTATACATTCTTCCTAATTAAGTTAATGAGCATTGTTTTACTTTCTTGGAGGTGCAAATGTCGCTAATCATTACAGAATGCTGTGCCCAAGCTGCAGAGTTAATCTTCTATATCTGCAAACTTGGCAAAACTTAATTTAATCATCAACGCAGCCTCGCAGCCTCTCTGACAAGACCAGCCAGACCTTGAGCAACCTTTCTTGCTGCAAGAGCAACAGACGCCAGAGAAAGCCCTGGCCCCTTGAACAAGTCATGAGGCCACTGCACTGTGGGTGCAGCATCATGAGGCTCCATGCTCAGCATCTGTGCTGCAGAGCATTTCCCCAGCCTTTTCCCCCAAGGGTGCTTCACACCTTTCTCCCTGAAACAGTGCAGAAATCAGGTACAGACGTGGTGCACACTGGACCCTCACCTCCGTGCCTGCCAAAACCAGGGGTGGTTGAGTGGTGGGGAAGAGGCACCAGCTCTAGGTTAAGACTTGGCCCTGCTCTCACTGAGACAGTCAGCTGCTATCATTTCAAACCCAGCCATGTCCCTGTCTGACCAAACTGTCCCCTTCCCTAAGACCTCCTGTGCTTTGGGCCACCTTTCAAGGAAGGTAAAGCATTAACACCTGGAGGTATCACTGTTAGCCTTAGCAAACCATTTCAGAAGGCAGGTGGTTAATGTTTGATGGGTGGGGACCTTGGGCAGGCTCAAGGTTATGGCTGGCCAGCACGCTGCATCTCAGCAGGAGGCCCTTGGAGAACACATTTGGCTTGACAGTGAGAGACACTGGTGGTAAGAGAAGAGAGGCAGCACAATCTTGGGGACAAGAAGGGGAAGCTGGTGATCAGCGAGGAGGGGTGGCCAAGGGAGTAGAAGTTACAAAGTGTTTGGAAAATTAAGAAATCAAGTAATGGGCTTGTATGAAATCCTGATAGAGTATAATCCCGTGCAAATGCCATGTTGCCCAAGCAGAGAAAATCCTATGTGTGTGTCTTCCCCCTGCCCCCCTCCAATCTCTTAATCACCTGGAGAAATGAAGATGCTTATAACAAGAAACATTGGCTTCTAACTATCAATCTAAGCAAGATGCTCGTAATAATAATAATAAACATTGGCTTCTAACTCTGAGCTTCAGAGAGCTTCCTCATCCCAGGAAATAATCTCTAAACAAGTAATTTCCACTGGTTAAAATGCAAAGATTCCCCTCTGACTTTGTGCACCCAGCAAATGCTTCTCTATCTGCTCCTCAAAACACTGAGCTAGGTTCATTTTTGGCTAGATCACAGGCCAGGTGTTACCTGGGTGGAGATGGTGGAGGTGAACTGTGAGTGGTCATAGACCCATCCGTGCTGGCAGTGCTGGATGATGGAGTTGTTTTCTGGTTGCAGAGAGGAATTGAGCAGCAGGTGAAACTGAGGCTGCAAGAACATCTCACAGGACTTGAAAGTGCCATCGGGCTCCCGGGGAATGCTGATGAGCAGAACTTCCTCCATAGTGAGGTTCACAAATGCCTCTTGGTGTGGAATTGCACAATGATGAGAGGGCGTAGCAGCAAGAAAATTGTGCAGCAGGAAATGCATGGGAAGGTTGATTCTTGGGAGGCAGAGGATAAACAAAATCAAAATCTGGAATCTGCCAAAGCCACCAATTTCCAGCAAGAGATCCTCAAATTTCATCTTTTCTGTGGAGTTTGCTCATTCAGAGCAGCTATGTACCAAGAAGCAGCAACATGAGCTTTTCAGTGGTCTCTGTCCTTGGAACTCAACTTCCCATGGCTTTTCATAGGGCCACTTTGTTGGACTTTGAGACCTTGATGAAAGGTTGACAAAAGTCACAGTGAAACTCTCCATTTGGGGTAGAGCCAAAGAAATTATACTGTGTGTACAGAACACATCCATTTCAAGCTGACCCAGCACAAGGTACCTTCTCTTTTTAGACTCCTTTTCTCCTGTTGTGGTATTTGAGAGGGAGATCCATGTTAGGAAAGGAGGCTGTGAGAAGAATGTTGTGCAAGCACTGTTGTTTCTACTGTGGGGGTACCATGCAGCCTCTCAGGTGCTCCAACAAACTCTGTCTAGTGTGAGCTGATCACCAGCCAGCCCAGCTGGTTCATAAAACAGGCCCCCAGGAGAGCGGGGGTGACGCACTGTGTAGGGATGCCCAGGGGCACCAAAGCCTGGTTGCTATGCATAAGCTAAGTGGTTTTTATTATGGCTTGTGTCAAATCATGTCCTGGGAGTGGAGAGAATGGAGAGGGTGCCCATAAGAGATGAGTCTCAGGGTGAATGCAAACAGGGAGGTGAGCACCCTGGGGTGAAAGGGTGAGGGCCACTTGCTCACCAGTGGCCTCCAAAGGATCGAAAAAGTGAAAATGTTTCCCCACAAAGTCCCTTTCTCCACCTGGGAAAGTGATTTCCCAGGACACATGCAAGGAAGTGATGAGAGCTGCATTGCTGGCAGCAGAGAGGCTGTGCCTGCCACGTGAGGGACCATGACGTGCTCCTACAAGGTCACAGCAATGTGCTGGTGTGCTCTGGGGACCAATGCAACAGCCAAAGGGGTGAGTGCGCAGCCATTGGCAGGGCCACAGGTACTGCTAATGCCACTGCACGGGCCTTGCACCACGGTTCTTCCACTGTCTGCTTCAGGGAGTGGTTTCCTGGAAGAGGTGGGTCTTTAAGAATGAGCTCTTTATTCAGCTGGAGCCACTGCAGAACAAGAATGGATGGTGCATCTGAGAGGCTGAAAGGTGACTGGTCACCAAAGGTGTGTAACACACAGTTGTAAATCACACAGCTGCTGGGCAAAATCTTTGACCCCAGGGAGGCAGGGAGCAGAAAAATTGCTGAATTTTTGGAAGAGTTATAGAAACAATGCCTGGAAAATGCAGCAGCTGGGGAGATGTGACATCAGAGCTGGCACAGCTTGGTTCACACAACCAACATGGTTCAAAGAAGAGTCCCTAGTCCATGAGCCACAAACAAAAAAAATCCAGCAGAAGTGGCAGCTCCAGCTTCCATGGCTGGCAGAGACCTGGCTGGAGGATGACTGGCACTTCAAGACAAGATAGACACAACTCTGCCCCACAACTGAGAAAACTTAGGAAAAGGGATGAGATTAGGGCAGTTAAACTGGAAGCAGTGGGCTCTACCCTGACTCTGGAGAGCCTGCAGAACCCTTTCCTGCAAGTCCCTTAACACCCTCACCACGTCTGGACAAGACACGGGCATGCTTCCCTTGCGGCGAGTGCTCTGGACAGGCTGGACCCATGGGGCAGCCCCTGGAGATAGCGCATCCCAGACAGTCACGTCCCAACAGGTTCAGGGAGCAGTGCCTCATGCAGCAAGCAGGGGCAGCACCCCATTGCCCGTTCAAAGGCCACAAGCCCTTTGCAGGGTGCACGTGAAGTAGCACAGTTACTGACAGCTTGCTACAGGTTATCTCCTGCTGCATGTTCACACTCTGCACCTCCCTCCTCACAGTCTGTGTCCTCCTTCCTCCACTAACCCTGCAGTCTTGAGCATTTTGGATGCTGATGTGTCATCCTGCATCTTTCTTCAAGCTGTTATCCTGGGACATTCTCTGCTTTAAAGCAGCTCTAGTTTGGCTGTCCACCTAGAAAGAGGTGACTTCTGGTGTTGGGATACAGGCAGATCAAGAGGCTGGGCACAAATAAAGTGCAAGTGCTCCCTGTCTGCACTGCCTCGGCCGGTGACTGTCTGTCCCAGTCCCTGCAGCAGAGGGCTAGTGAGAAAGGGCTGTAGAGGAGCAGGTAGAGATGAGGAGGTCTGAAAAAGCTTTTTGTAGGGTCTCCTGCTGTGGCTGAATGCCCAGATTGAGTGCCCAGATATTAAATGCTGCAAGGGCGCAAAGCACACTGAGCGGGATAACACCATGGACTCACGCTTACAAGGCAAAGGGTGCCATGCTGTGATCTTAGGAGATCTTTGCTCTTTTCAGCAGCATTCCTGATCACCCATGCTTAACTAATGCACTGCCCCAGTCTTTGCTATGAGCCATTTCAGTGTTCGTCCTGGGATGAGCATGAAGGAAGCATACAGGAGTGAAGCAGGGACATCCGACAACACTGTGCCTCCAGGGTCACAGTTTAAGCTGAAGTTGAACTAAAGGACAAATTATTTTTCTTCACCATTGGTTTTCTAAGAGCAAGGAACAGAAACTCTCATTGATATGCTGTTGCATATATCAACTGCAAAGCAGGTCCAGCCTCCCCATCAGAAGTGAGGTTATGGGTCATTGCTCTGCAATTCCTGCATCTCTGCTCTTCATACTACAATTGCTTAAAATGTCCATCAGTTAATTGCTGTATTTCTCTAACCCAGACATGTTCATTTAACCAGTCACCAGATTTAGTTAATGACCACCATGTGTGCAAACGCTGTGACAGACTATGCCCTACCACTTGGTTAATTAGACCCAGGACCTGACTCAAATGGCTTGGACTTCCCTGGCAGCGGTGACAGCAGGCAGACTCCTCTGCCGCTGCTTTCACATATAAAGCTGGAAAGAAGAGTTTACTTTTTACTTCACATGTGTACAATTTTCTTCTGCAATTCTTCTTTCTTGTCCTTGTTGTGATGCCAAGTACTCATTGAGAGGGAAGATTATGAAATGACTCAGTCACGAATGTGCTGTCTTTTCTGTTTCCAGCAATAATTTCATAACACCTTGTGTGGTGCTGTAGTAGGCTGGATGGTGAAAGTAGCAAGGGAGTTGATTTGCTCCTTTAGCAATTATAGCCACCCCATGGGTACCTCAACCGCTGCAGAGTAGCTGGAGATCTGATCTGTTGGTGCTTAAATAGTATTTTTCTCCTATGGGAAAGCTGCAGATCTTGAAATCCACCCTCCCCCCTGAAGTTATGCCTGACTGCCATGAACATACGTGTCCATCAGAACCAATGAGCTCTCAGAGGACAGAGGTCTCCCCATCTAACTGCAGCTCATTGCAGAGTGGGATGCCCGCTGGAGGGAGATGCGCCACACAAGGGAGTCTCCATTTTTTCTATTATTTGAAAAGGCTGTTTGGACATTGAGGTCCTACAAAGTGGCCAAAGTCAACTGAGGATGCCTGCATTATCAACCTAAGGTCCACCATACTTCAGTGGGGTGTCCAAATGCTCTTGGCAGGATGTGTGCACACCAGATTTTGTGGCTCAGTTGGAGAAAGTGGAGGAGCAGCCAGCAAAGAAGTCTTGGGGCTCCTGAAGATCTTTATTTGGTCTTAGAAGAAAGTGACTAAAGTTCTGTTCTGACTTGCTGCCACATTAACAAGACTCCTCTAGCTTCCATTACTTGCAGTTGTCTTGTATGCAGCCATTTTACTCAGTTACACAAACAGATGACAACTCTTTTGTAAGCAAACTGGTTTTGGCCAAAGCTTCTTTTCTTGCCTATCAGAAATATGAAGGTTGATCCTGCTTTAAGGTGAAACAACATGAGCCACTTCCACGTCTTCTGCCACATGTGATCATGGGTCCACAGCCAATGCTTGCATCCTGTCTGCTCCATAGCCAGACCCTGAAGACCTGTCTCGTGCCCCTTTCTACCTATGGAACTATTTTCTTTATATTTTTGTCTCACCAGTGTTGTTGGGAAACCGTAGCAGGGCAGAGATTCAGCCCAAATTACCAGGCTGCGTTTTACTGAGGGAAGGGCAAACCCCAACTACTTCTTTAGCCAGGGAAAGAAAGACACAGCCCTCTGATTAAATCACTGTCATTTGCAGAGGATAACCCTGTGTGAAGTAAAATGTTGCCAGGGAGCTCAAAACACATACCCGTGGGTTCAGGGAGGAGCACAAGGAGGGGATGAGCCAGGAGCTGGGGGGACTCTAGCACTGGCCATGTCCTCTCCAACAGGGCACAGTCCCATGGGCTCTCAGCACATCCAGCAGAGATGGAGGTGGGACAGGGTCTATCAACAGCCCCAGACACAGTAGGAGGATGAACTGGGACCCTCCACGAGCCCGGTCTGGAGCAGGAGATGGGATAGGAGACAAGGGTGCAAGGCAGGTCCAAGGTCCATGCAGCAGCCAGGTCAGGAGACAGGAATACATCTAACACAGATCAGGCAGGGATGGGAGGTCCAGGCCTGAGCTTAAAATGAGATCCTGGGCCATAAGCAGAAGGCGCATAGGTGGCAGGTGCAGGGCAGTTAACACCCACTAGTGCCTTTGAGGCCCTGACATGCTGTATCATAAATTAAGTGCCAGGGTTTTAAATCAAAGTCATGCAATGTTGCCTGGGTAGTTTGGAGTGGGCTTTAGCGCTGGCTGGAACACTGTTTTTGGAAAGTCTGTGCAGACAGTAAAGGTGTGAAAGTACACATAGTCACACACTTTCTTCCACTTAAAGAAAAGATGGGGAGATTGGGTGCTAAGAGTGATTTGTAGGTAATTACTGAGTGTGTGAAGTGAGGTCTAATGCTTGCTCTTCTGGTGTTTCTCTGCCCATGTGGCTGTGTGCTCATCACATCCCAGCAGCTTCACAGCTCCATCCTGCTCTCCCTCCCCCTCCCAGGCCATTTGAAACGTGTCCCTCCCCAAAAGGAGTAAAGGAAATCTGTGGAGTGTCCAGGGGAGCTGCCTTCACCATACAGTACCAGACCTCCAGCACTGGAACTGCTTTGCCTTCCTGCACTGATCACCTTCCTCCACTAATTCGCGTCCTTCCACCAACTTTCTCATTTAAACCTAAGCATCCCTTAACTCTTATCTCCAGTGACCAAGACTTCAGTTTCTGCCTTGTGTTTGAGTGGGGATCCTCTGCACTTTGCAGTTTCAGCAATAAAGGAACTGACGCAGGCTTTGACCGCTCGAATCAGTAAGAAACTCACCCGGTACTCCATCTCCAACACTAGCAA
>NW_009260136.1:595158-597572 GCF_000687185.1 Egretta garzetta
TGGTATCACTTTCCAGATGGTCTTCTTGCCTCCAACCTACTCATTGTTTGAAGGTGCAGTTTTTGTGACTCTGATTAGATGCATCGTCCCGAACTGGATGCGTATTGACAACTTTCAATTTACATCTATACTTTGAGTTGAAATTCCAACATAATTTTATTTTTAGGTAATTTTATATGCCTGCAGACAGGTTGTATTTTCATGTATGTAATTTCTGAGGGTAATGTGATGTATGTAATTACTGACATGCAGTTCATGTCTTTGTATCAGTTCATCCCAGTACCCAAGTTTCTGAAGTTCGTTAATACATCTCTTTTCACACTGCATCTTCTGAGCCATGCATTAAAACTTTGCACCCTTTGTCAATCTGCCTGTCCATCTGTCCTGCATGTGGCATTGAGAGTACATCAGAGAATGTGGCTGTAGGGAGCTCTTCCGTGCAAACCACCATGTGCACTTCCTTGGCAAAGTTGGCTGTTCCAAAATGTCTCTCCTGCCCTTACCAGCTTGGTGACTTCCTGCTCACAGGATGTCCCCTTAGGCAGCCCCTGGGGCTGCAGAGGTGGTGGCTGAGCAGGGAAGCTTGTGAGCTGCCTGTACAATGCCCAGCCCATCCGTTGCAGGCATGCTCACCAACAGCTGATCTTGCTGGACTCCATCCTATCATCATCCTTACCTGAGTGGAGAGTTCTTCCTTGATGCAGCTGGGCTTTTTTTTTTTTTTTTTTTTTTTTGCCATTTGTTGCTGAAATTAGAGCTTGGTGACCTCTTGACACCACAGAAAAACTTGCCTGGGCCTCGTTGGTCCATGCATTCACAGAACTCGTGGTGATGCCACATCTGGGTCTGCAGTGATGGCTCCATTTCAGCCAACGTCTCCCACAGGCAGCTGTGGGACAGGCCCTGGGAGGGTGGCTTGGTTGGTTTGCTTTCAGTGTAAGATTAACTCCTTGGAGGCTGGCAGTCACACGTGCAGCCTCCCCCCAGTCTACTGAGCAATCCAGGTGAGTGTCCAGGTGGTGTAGCAGGCCATTAATTGCCTCCTCCTGGATTATGGGGGGTTTATTTATTCTGCTCTCTGTCCCTGTCATTCAGCTTAGGGGGTTGAGTACCCTGGGGATAACTGGTCAGACTGTTAAAGACTGAGGCAAAGAAGGCATTAAGTATCTCAGCCTTTTCCTCATCCTTGGTGGCAGTGTTCCCCCTTGCATGCAATAGAGGATGGAGGTTCTCCTTGGCTCTCTTTTTGCTGTTAATGTATTTGTAAAAAGATTTTTTATTATCTCTTACAATAGTGGCCAGACTGAGTTCAAGCTGGGCTTTTGCCTTTCTAATTTTCTCTCTGTATGATCTAACGAGATCCCCATACTCTTCTTGAGATACCTGCCCCTTCTCCCAAAGGTGGTAAACTCTCCTTTTCTTCCTGAGTCCCAGCAAAAGCTCCCTGTTCAGCCAGGCCAGTCGTCTTCCCCACCGATTCTTCTTACGGCACATATGGACAGCCTGCTCCTGTGCCTTTAAGACGTCTTTCTTGAAGAATGCCCAGCCTTCCTGGACCCCTTTGCCCTTCAGGACTTCCTCCCAAGGGACTGTCTCAACCAGTGCCCTGAACAGACCAAAGTCTGCCCTCCAGCAGTCCATGGTGGTGGTTTTGCTGACCCCTTTCCTTACTTCACCAAGAATTGAGAATGCTATCATTTCATGGTTGTTAAGGCCAAGACGGCCTCTGACCACCACCTCTTCCACCAGTCCTTCTCTGTTAGTAAACAGGAGGTCAAGCAAGGCACCTCCCCTGGTAGGCTCGCTTACCAGCTGTGTCAGAAGTTATCATCTTCCACACACTGTAGGAATGTCCTAGACTGTTTTCTCTCTGCTGTGTTGTATTTCCAGCAGACATCCAGTAATTTGACAGCACAGTCAAAGTCTTGCGGAGCTGAGCTGGAGGCTCCTGAGGTGGTAGGAGCCAACAAGGAAATGTCTGCGAAACACCTCAAGGGAAACAAGGGGTGTTCCACTATGAAGGTAATGTGGCCAACAGCTCAGATGAAATGCCTCTACACTAATGTGTGCAGCGTGGGAAACAAACAGGAGGAGTTGGAAGCTACTGTGCTGCTAGAAAGTGATGATCTGGTTGCCATTACTGAAACTTAGTGGGATGGATCCCATGACTGGAATGTAGCTATTGATGGCTACAGGCTGTTGAGAAGGGACAGGTGAGGAAGCAGGGGTGGAGGCATTGTCCTTTATATCAAGAAATCATTACAGTGTGAAGAGCTGTCCCTGAAGAATAGCCACAAGCAGGTCAAAAGCTTATGGGTAAGAATCAGAGACCTCAATAAAGGGAACCTAGTGGTTGGTGTCTACTACAGGCTGGCAGATCAAGGTGAGCCTACTGATGAAGCATTCTTCCTCCA
>NW_009260136.1:597637-598368 GCF_000687185.1 Egretta garzetta
ACATCTGCTGGAAAACCAACACGGCAAGCTGTAGGCAATCCAGCAGGTTCCTAGAATGCATTGAGGACAACTTCTTAAGCCAGGTAATAGACACCCCTACCCAAGGGGATGCGATACTGGACCTGGTGGTCACCAATGCAAGTGAACTCATCAAAGACGTCAAGATTGGAGGCAGCCTGGGCTGCAATGATCACGCACTGGTGAAGCTCACGCTCCTGAGGAGCAAAGATTACAATCAGGACCCTAAATTTTAGGAAAGCCAGCTTCCAGCTCTTCAGAAAGATGGTCAGAAGGACTCCCTGGGAAATGGTCCTCAGGGACAGGGGAACAGAATAGAGCTGGCAGATCTTTAAGGATATGTTCCACAGAGCACAAGAGCTCTCAATGCTCAGGTGTAAGAAATCGGGCAAAGAAGGGAAGAGACCAGCATGGATGAGAGGAGAGATGCTGGTCAAACTAAGGAGAAAGAGGGAACTGCACAGGCAGAGGAAGCAGGGACAGGTATTCTGGGAAGAGTATAGGGACGCTGCCCGGTTCTGTAGGGATGGGGTCAGGAAGGCCAAGATGCAGCTGGAACTGAACTTGGCAAGGGATGCAAAGAATAACAAGAAGGGCTTCTACAGGTATGTCAGCCAGAAAATGATGGTTAAAGAAAGCGTAACCCTGCTGATGAGCGAGACTGGCAAACTGGTAACAGCAGATGAGGAGAAGGCTGAGGTACTCAACAATTT
>NW_009260136.1:599141-599617 GCF_000687185.1 Egretta garzetta
GGTCGCCAGCAGGCCCGGTGCTGTGTAACCCCCCCCATGATCAAAACCCCCCCAAAATCCCTCTGATGGCACCAGCCTCTGAGCCACATGTTAATCAGCTGTTTTCCTGCTCCTTTCAGCATTCTTCCCTGCCACTGACGGGATTAAGGAAAACACTACCCATGCTCCTGATCCTTCAACCAATCTCCCCAGTGCTCTGAAGTCTCTTTTGATCACTTTTGGACTTCTCTCCGCAACCTCGTCACTGCCAACCTGCATAACCAACAGCGGGTGATAATCAGTGGGGCTGCACCAGACCAGGGAGTTTCCTGGTAACTTTCCTAACCTGGTCATCCACCTGGTCACACCGGAGACAGCTGCTGTCCTTGCCGCCCTCCGGTACGAGTGACAGGCTCAGGCCCTCCCTGCAGCCGGAGACCTGGAGAGCTGCATGTTTGTGTGGGGGCTCCGCCTGGGCCGCCACATTCCTTCTGGCG
>NW_009260136.1:599642-613498 GCF_000687185.1 Egretta garzetta
GGGGTTGTTCAGCCTGGAGAAGAGAAGGCTGCGGAGAGACCTGATTGCGGCCTTTCAGTACTTAAAGAGGACCTATAGGAAAGATGGGAACAATCTTTTCAGTAGGGCCAGCTGTGACAGGACAAGGGGTAATGGTTTTAAACTAGAGCAGGGTAGGTTTAGACTAGATACAAGGAAGAAATTCTTTACAATGAGGGTGGTGAAACACTGCAACGGGTTGCCTTGAGAGGCAGTGGAGCCCCATCCCTGGAAACCTTCAAGACCAGGTTGGATGGGGCTCTGAGCAACCTGATCCAGTTAGCGGTGTCCCTGCTCACTGCAGGGGGGTTGGACTAGATGACCCCTAAAGGTCCTTTCCAACTCAAAACATTCTATGATTCTATGATTCTAAGTTGAAGTCCCCCATAAGAACAAAGGCTCATGATTGAGAGACTTCTGCCAGCCTCTTGCAGAATACTTCATCCACCTCCTCATCCTGATCAGGTGGTCTATAACAGACTCCCAGCAGGATATCTGCCTTGTTGGCCTTCCTCCTCATCCTTACCCATAAGCACTCAGCCTCATCATCACAATCGTTGAGCTCTGTACAATCAAAAGAATCTCTAACATATAGAGCCACCCCACCACCTCTCCTTCCTTGCCTATCCCTTCTGAAGAGCTTATAGCCATCCAGTGCAGCACTCCAGTCGTGAGACTCATCCCACTACGTTTCTGTGATGGCGACTACATCATAGCTATCCTGCGGCACAATGGCTTCCAGCTCCTCCTGTTTGTGGACTGTGCTCCGTGCATTCGCGAATCTCTAACATATAGAGCCACCCCACCACCTCTCCTTCCTTGCCTATCCCTTCTGAAGAGCTTATAGCCATCCAGTGCAGCACTCCAGTCGTGAGACTCATCCCACTACGTTTCTGTGATGGCGACTACATCATAGCTATCCTGCGGCACAATGGCTTCCAGCTCCTCCTGTTTGTGGACTGTGCTCCGTGCATTCGCGTAGATGCACTTGAGCTGGGCTATCGATTTCACCCCCAACACTGGTGTGCCACCTCTAGGCTCCTCTCTAGTGAGCCTGGTTATATCCCCTTCCCCCTTCAAACATAGCTTAAAGCCGTCTCAATGAGCCCCCCCAACTCTTGAGCGAGGATCCCTTTCCCCCTCTGAGAAAGCCGAATTCCATCTGTCATCAGCAGGCCTGGTGCCGTCTCCCCATGACCAAAAAACCCCAAATTCCTCTGGTAGCACCAGCCTCTGAGCCACATGTTAATCAGCTGTTTTCCTGCTCCTTTCAGCATTCTTCCCTGCCACTGACGGGATTAAGGAAAACACTACCCATGCTCCTGATCCTTCAACCAATCTCCCCAGTGCTCTGAAGTCCCTTTTGATCACTTTTGGACTTCTCTCCGCAACCTCGTCACTGCCAACCTGCATAACCAACAGCGGGTGATAATCAGTGGGGCTGCACCAGACCAGGGAGTTTCCTGGTAACTTTCCTAACCTGGTCATCCACCTGGTCACACCGGAGACAGCTGCTGTCCTTGCCGCCCTCCGGTACGAGTGACAGGCTCAGGCCCTCCCTGCAGCCGGAGACCTGGAGAGCTGCATGTTTGTGTGGGGGCTCCGCCTGGGCCGCCACATTCCTTCTGGCGATGGCTGTCGGGCGGGCGGAAAACATTGCTTGGTCCTCTCCTGGGGCGTCGATGGCCACTGATCGAGTGACCGCACGCCCTGGGGGCTGCTCTGGTGCCTGAGGGGGTTTGGCCGCCACCCCTCCCGTCCCCGCCGAGCCAGAGCTGCCGCCGGTTGGGACCCTGCTCCTTCCCACCCGGAGGGTGCGTGTGGGGGCGGCTGGAGTCCCCTCCCTCTCCCTCTGCTTTTCGCCTTCACGGTTCTTCCACTTTCGGAAGGGCCCCCGGTGTGACCCTCCGCTCTGGAGCCCTTTGCCTCGGTGGCTTCCTGCCTGGGCCTTTCTTTTTGTTGCTGTTTTTTATTTATTCATGGAGCTGAATATAATTTTATTATTTTTTTCTCTGCAAAATCCAGTGCTTCTTTTGACTCTGCTTGCTTTATTACTGCACCACTCGATCTCTGCAATCCATATGACGGACTTGCTTTGCTCACTTTTTGTAGCAGAGGGTAAATCTGCTTTATTAATTGGATTGCATTTATCATGTCTTTTATCATACATGTTAATGAAATGTGAATCATGGTGTGGCTGCCGAGACACTTGCTGTCAGCTTCATTCTCACTCCTTATGCATCGGGGATGGCCAAGTGGGACTTTGGGAGAGAATTTCCTGGGAGCATCGTTCATAAGAGCAGCTGAGCCTGCCTGGGGGCGACCTGTGGTGGTGCGTGGGCCGGGAGGGAGAGCCCCCATCAGCTGGAGCCTGCAGCATCACTAGAGATAGCGAGCAGACACCAGCCATGCTCCTGGATCCAAGAGGAGACCTAAAGAGACATTTTCACAGGACTTGGGTGTAGTGTAAATAGTTGGCTGCAAGCTAGGGAACACTTTGAAAACACTGGTGAGAGGAAGTGTGAAAAGAAAGACCTCACCACACAGTGAGCTGGACAGAAAGCTATTTATAAGCCTGGTAATTGTTAGGCTTCCTTATCTAGTGACTCTGAGTTTCTCTTCGATATGCAGTGATTTTGTTCTAGAGCTGCGAAGTCCTTTTCATGTTGGCATGCTCACCTGAGGGAAAAGGCACCAAGAGATTCACTTCCAAGCACTCAAGTCTTTTGCGTCATGTTCCAATATTATCGTCTAGGGCACTCTTCCTGGCGTGATTTCTCTCTTCCTTCCTGATGATGAACTCCTGATAGTTTTTCTTCCTCTAATAAAAGTGATTCCATGTTCATGTTCTTCAGTTCCAAAACCCATCAAACTCACTGATACAGTGAGGTCTCAGAATTAAAACCTGTCTTTTGACATATAATCTGAAGTGTAAAACACTCAGGAAAGAATCGCTACAACTGGTCTAAATACAGCACATGAAATAGCAATGCCTCTTCCTGCAGGAAATTATCACCTCCATGCTATCACAGCTACCAGTTGTGATACCATCGAAGAATATTTGGGTCCTACCTTACCAGCAGGATTTGTGAAAACCTCCCAAGCATTCATCGTTCTTACTACTACTTCTTCTTCCCAGATCTAGATGACCACTAGTGGTCCCTTCCAACCCTATTTCTTACTACTACTTCTTCTTCCCAGATCCTTGGATAATGACCACATGGTCATTATTTGGACATTGCCAGGGTGTGTCCTCTCCTGTACTGCCTGCCATCCCTTGTTTTCCATCCGTCTGAAACTCTGGCCTGGTTAGCTGTAAATGCATGTCCTTTGGTAATACAAGAAAGAGAACTTTACACATCTGAGCAGAGAAATCCACTGCATGAAGCTACATGTGAAATATGCTCATGTTGATCACATTAACAGGGTCACACGCATAGAAATATGGGCATAGCTACACACAAGGTGATCTGAATGAGACACAAGATGGCTCAAAGGAAACTCAAAAGATGGTTGTAGCATCAAGCTAGGCTCATCTCCAATTCCATGGGGACAGGCTGCATAAATGCCTTTGTGTTTACTGGTGTCTTAGCTCTTACTTTTGCTAGCTCAACTCAAAACCCTCAGCCCAGGGTTCAGGCTTCTGGGAGCTAAGGACCAGATTTGATGACAAACCCTGGTTCAAATTTAATGAGAATATCTTGAGGTTGTGGGAAAGACTGTTGTGAGAGAGTCTGTGAGCTAAAGCAATGCTAGAGAGGAAAACTAAAAACAGAAGCAAAAGTAAAATTGTTGAGATGGTGACACTGAGCAGCACAAGGACTCACTGACAAAACCCTCAAAAAAAAGCAGCAAATGGAGATGGCAACTGAGCGACAGAATGAGCTTATTTCAGGGAGCCATGGAGGCTGACAGCCATTTGCCCGCAGATAGGTGTCTGCTGTGTGCCTGCAAGGTGGCCGTGAGTTTATGAATATTTAGCCGAGTAACTTGTTTGAGCCCTGTACGACGGCTGCCTGCTTGTAAGCGGTGTCTAATTCTGCCTGCAGAGTGCTCAGTAAAGGTGCTCAAGTGAAGGTGGAAAAGGGGTATGAACGTCCCAATTCATGAAAATGATCCTGCATAGCTGCCCTGTTCCCTCTTCCACCACCCCTTCCCAAACCTAGGTAAGAAACTGTACTACACATTACCTGGATGCGATCTGCACACGATATCCACTAGGCATGCACATGATGAACCAACTGTTGTAGGAACTGTCCTCAGCTTAAATATAAGACTGTCAGGGAGTATTAAAAGTCAAACTGTGCCAAGTTGCTGGTTTGCTTCTGCTCTACTTCCAGCACGTTAATGTGCAGGTCCAAGTGCACCCCAGCTGGCTGGTCTCAGCACAGAGTACAGATGGGGCCAGTGAACTATTGTAATGATCCCAGTTGTGCTCAAATTGTGCTCATATAAAGCAAAAGAGCAAGAGTCCAGTTGTGTAAAACACTGGCCTTGGCCAGCTCTGGAGTGCAGTGAAGATCCCCCAGGCAGGTCCCAGATAGACTGCATGGACCAGTGAGGGGTGGGTCCTGCAAAAAACTGCACAAATGTTACTTGTCTGTGGCATCTAGGCTTCTACCCTAAAAGCATTTTTTTTTTTTTTTTTGTTAAAAAAGCAGGCTTTGCTCTCTGACAGATGCTGTTTTGGAAGTGGATAGTTGAGCCTGCTGCCTGCAGTTTGGTTGTGAACAAGATTAATGGTGAAGGAACCTGTCTATTGTGCAGAAACACTTGCAGGAATACCAACAGCCTTGCTCTGGTGCATTCTTCCAAGCATGTTCCTCTGACCTCGCCTGCTTGCATGAACCACAAGCCACAAGAGAAGAGAGAGCCAGCATTACCATTGTGGCATAGGAAAAGGCTGCCAGCAAACCAGACAGCTCTGAGCTTTTGCATACCTGTTTACAGGCACAAGGCTGAAGCTGCATCATTGATGCTCATATTG
Organism: Egretta garzetta; assembly: GCF_000687185.1. NCBI lineage: Eukaryota > Metazoa > Chordata > Aves > Pelecaniformes > Ardeidae > Egretta > Egretta garzetta. Next base: position 604,648 of record NW_009260136.1, read on the forward strand.
AAACAAGGGAATGCTCCTGGTCCTTGCCAGCATGTGTTTTGAGGTTGGTCGCAGCCAAATGAGTTGTCACAATGTAGGAAAAAATAATGTACCTTGTGGGGGGATTTTATGGCAACCTGGGGCACAGCTCTGCAGCAGGTTTCAGAGAAGGAACGGGGGCCACAGCTGCCACACAGCTGGAATGAAACCCAAGCACAATCGTAGCCAAGGTCCCTTCCCAGGAATTCAGGTGGTATTTCTGCTTCACATGTGGCAACACCAATAAACGGGAGAAGACACCAATGAAAAGGTAGACGGGCTTTTAATGGCATGATCAAGAATCCCCTCGTAATAACAAATCTAATGACAACTGTGTCTGATATGAACAAGAAATGGCATCATCATTTATTTTTTTTTAAGACGTGATCTGAAGTTATGACAAATGCCAGGTGGATCTGTACACAGACAGGGCCTCTGTGATGCATGCCAGATTTTATGGCCAAGAAATTTGCCATGCAGTTGAACCGGATTGTGGTTCCTTGGTCGGAGTCGTACATTCTGTTTGCAGTGTGTAAACATTCTCCAGCTGCTTTCCTAAAGAATGCAAAGAAGATACGTAGAGAGATTTAGCCTTGGGACCCAGTTGCATTTCCAGGCAGGGCAGTACCAAGGAGCAGAAGTCCTGTCTCCAGGCCAAAAGACTTCGTCAGACTGTGCCAGAGGCAAAGGAAAACAATGTCGGTGCGCCAGATACAATGTCTGAGTGTAGAGTCACATGCTATTGTCTTAAAAGGAGATATACAAAATTATCTGCATTTCCAGCTCCAATTCCTGTCCGGAGAAGAAGCAGCCCAGGTCCCATCGCACAGCAGTGTCGCTGACACTGGTTTTCACACACTGTTACGCCTGGACTCCTCGCCTAAACTCCAATGTCCTGCAGAGCTCATCACACCATCTGCAGGCAATGGTCTGAGAGCCTCTGCCTTGCAGAGCCCAGCAGCCATTTACCCAAATGCTGAGTAAAGTCAGCCCCTGCCTGCTCCAGTGAGCCAGACCTCCTTGCACTCAGGGCAGGGGCAATACGAGGCAAGCCAGAGGCAGAGCAGCTACTGGGAAACCCCATGCTGATACCAGCCCAGCAGTACACTCGCTAAAGCAGAGGTCTCAACCCTGCAGCCCCCTCTAATTTATGAGCTAAGAACAGGAGTTCTCACCTTGGTCCCTACCAGGAACCCACCTCTGGATTGGCTGTGGTAGCTCCCTTCCTCCTTTTAGCACAGAGGGTATCAATGCATACTTCAAACCTGCTTTCCAGACATTTGCAGCTCCAGAAATAAAAGGAATAATGTTCCTCCTTATGAGCCAGAGCATCAGCCTGCATGGTGCAGGGCCTGCTGCATCAGCTGGTGGCCAAGTCTGCCTCAAGCTGTTGCAGAAATCCAGGAGGGCTTCAAGCCCCCAGCCAGAGAGGGACTGACCTGCAGGGAGTACACAGCGACTTTGAGGAATGAGAGGACAAGAGAGTTATGGCGTACAAATCCCATTTCATGGGATCCTGGCTGTGCTCAGGATTACGGCTCACCACAGCCTGCAACCAGGGCTATTCTCTCACCTCAAAAAGATACAAACCCCACGTCTCATGAAGATGCTGCCAATCTGTCTTAATGTCTGTTGGTTCTGCTATTACTATCAGCATGGTCCCAGCCCCTCAGAGTGCAGCAACAGGCTGAGGAAGAGCAAAACAACCATTTAGGGTTCTGCAGAGGTCCTCAGGAGCCCCTGGGCACCCACCCAATATCAGTGGTACAGGCATGCACCACAAGAGGCAAGGGCCTGAACAGGAGCCCAAGCTCTCTCCCTCGTGTGCAGATGTTGGAGTAGCTGGCAAACAGATGGAATCAAAAGTGATTGCAAACTTTGAAGTGGTCCCCATGTGCTTTGTGAAACCAGCCTACCACTGCTGGAGCATGGGCACGTTTCGGTTAAGCCAGAAGAAGTTCACTTGAAACCAAACTCACGTCCACAATGGGACTTGTACTGTCTTCACAAGGTTAATTTGACTGCCTTTGGTTGATGTGTGGGGCAAGGTCTTAGGAGGGCATTGGTGTCTGTGCACATGGAATAGTGATGGGATCATGCCGTGGGTCAGTAAAGTATACAGAGAAGAAAGAAGTGTGCTAAGGGACCATTGAGCTGATACCAGAGTTGGTCAGGCTATCAATAGATACTTAGCCATCTTCTGACAGAGGATCTACACTGAGAAAATACTTCTTTGTTGGAAAGGAGAAACATCAAAGATTTTCTTGCCCCAACACAACTTGCTTTGGATTGAAGCGTTTCACTAGCAAACAAACCATGCTGTGTAGGGCAGCCATGTGAGCAGGGACTCTCCAGACCCCCATCCATGCCACAAAGATGTGTGGCAGTCCACCAGTTATTACAACTCTGATGGCAACTCTGATGGCTGCCAACCATCCAAGCTGGGGTGTTCTGCCCCTGGTTCACGCTTGGGCGAGTGGAGCCTCACAGCTCAGATGTGCTTTGGTAGAGTGGTACCCTGTTCCTCCATCCACATTCACTGCACACAGCAGTCAGTCCTGCCCGCATCAGAAGTCACATAGCATCAGGGCACTTCTTTGAAGGTAACGGGATCTTTTTCAACCTTTAGCCACTATATATAATGGGCACTACTTATATTATATTGTTATAATAATATCTATATTATAATATTCTTAGAAAGGGCAAGCAAAGTCTCCTGCCTCTCACAGATTCCAAGCACAACCCAGAGAGGTCAGCTGCAGAAACACCTTTTGCACCAAGACAAGCAGAAGTGTTTGTGCTGCCAGCCAGATGAATCAGTCAAGTAGCTCCATGTGTTCAAGCCTCTCCATGGTGTTAGTCTGACCCGTGACATCAGCCCTTTTGCTCCCCCTGCTCATATAACCCGTCATCACACTGGCTTAGTGATGAGAACTGTCTTTCAGATTCACCACTTGGCCCATCCCTCCCATATCCCTGTTTCTTTGCAAAAACATCTACTGGCCAGACAGCAGCCATTGAGTCATTTTTACCAGCCAGTGTGCCATCTTCTCAGCTGGCAAATAAGAGAGCAGGCGGGACCTTCGCAGACTCCAGCAAAGAGAAGACTCTCAGCAGAGCGTTTGCTTTATCTCATAATACCAGACAGTCCCAAAGACACTTATGCTTCCAACACACACAGGACCCCACAATGCTCCCCTGAACAAGTCCTGTCTGTTCCTACCACCCATGCACATGCACGCACAGATGCAGGCATGGTGGCAGCCTGTCTCAGGAGTTCCCTCAAAACATGCATGGGCACAACCATCTGCAGCTGGCCAGGACAGACCCTGCAGCAAAGACATCAATGGAGAACCATGTAGTGTCAGGATGTTACCACAAATTCCTGCAAACATGGGAAAGTGCTGGGAAGCCTGCTCCTCCTCCCCTGACCCCAAACAGTTTTCTTTATTCTTCCTAGCCATTTCCTCTGCTCTGGGCAGCTCAATCTTCTCTTAGATCTTCTCTTCTTTGCAGCGAAGCAAGGACGCAGCCACACACCACCAGCAGTGTTTGAGCAGCACTGTGTGTCCTCAAGGCTTGACAGAGCTTGCACACCATGTTTCATGGCAGAGAACAGCAGGGTGTTGCCTCTCCTGCCTTTCTGGGATGTGACAGCCCACCATGTCCTGCAAAGCCAGACTGGATTGTCTGGCATCCCTCAACCACCTAACTTCTCTCTAACATCACAGGCCTCATCCTCTCCTGCTCCCAAGCATGATCTCCTGTGTTTGCTCCAACTATGGTAGGTGCCCTTCCAGCCTCCCTGCAGGGTAGAGGAAGGAGAGAGGATGAGACGACCCAGAGGAGTTGTTAACCCTTTTGCAGGACTGTTTTCACAGTAGGACTAGCAGAGAGCATCACTGCTGGTCCACCTGCCTGGCAGAAAAACCCCGCCAGAGAGACATGCAAGAGAAATGGGAACTTCTGCAACCAGGGTGTGCTGAGCACCCCAGTGACGGGAGCACCCTGGGGTCACACTCACCATTGAGCAACTGAAGGGAAGAACCTTGAAAATCAAAGCCAGGGAGGAGATCCAAAGCAGCACCTGCATGGCAGGGGCATTTCTGAGTCCCTCTGCTGCCACCTGAAAGAAGGATCAAGACATCACCTCCTGCAGCACACGGGCTGCTAACAAGGGGCTTATGAGCATGCCTGGGCCTGGCAGCGCCCTGTGACTGGGTCTGCCAGCAAAATGCAGCTCTGAGGACCACCTCTTGTTAGCAAATTCTTGATATCCACTTGACTGGAAGAGCCCAGCACCAAAGCTCCTGTAAAAATGTCTTCCATGGAGGCACGGAAGAGGCAATGTGAGATCCAGCCAAGATCACAGCATCACTTGCCACTGGGAAGGGGAGCAGGTCCAGAGACCCAAACCTGTGGGATACACAGGGACAGTCAGGCCTTGCAGGAATGACCCTTAGAAACCTTTCAGTGACAGTGCCCGGCAGCTCTTGTGCAGGCTGTCTGATGAGAAAGCATTGCTGCAGTCAGCCAGCTTTCACTGCCATCATACCTGATGGTGCTCATCCAAAATGACCAGGGGAGCACCATGCTGTTGACGTGCCCTCCTGCTCCCCTCTGTGCCAGGGACAGCTGGAAGCGGGGCTGTGCTGGGGCAGGGAGGCTGGTAGCACAACCACAAGGAGAGACAACTCATACCAGTCCCAGAGCTCTGTGGACCCAGCTGCACCCTTAGCCCAGCCCCATCAAACAACACTGGGAACGGCTGTTATTTTCTGTGCTGGAAATCTTTCACTAGCTTTCTGAAACCTGTGGGACCTGTCTGGTGGCTCTCCAACATGTGGCAGCTTTGGCATTGTCCAGCAGGACCAGGAAACTACTGCACCACAGAGAGATGATACCTTGGTGTCACCAGCATCCTGCCTGCTACTTGTGGTTGGGTCATGGTAGGAAGACCTCTTAGAAGACTGTTACGTTTCTCCTAGCAGTCCTAAACCCTTTGAATAAGAAAAAGTCCCCACAGTCCTGTGAAAGATTTCACTGGATAGTCACTTCACAACTAAAAGCCTGCCTGATTTCTTCATCTGCCTTTCTCAGTTACTCCATCTTCCCCACTTTCATGTGCCAGATGGAAGATCTCTGCCCTGGAGCTTCCTTCCTGACATGGGTATAGCTGGGCCATGGAGAACTCTCCTTTAAACTTTCTCTTGAACAAATACATTGAATGCTTTACTGGCCTCCCATAATAAGGCAGGTTTGTGAACCCTGTTAATAGTCCTGTAGCCCTCTTTCAATGTCATTTTTGGCATGCGAATCTAAAACTTGGATGGAGCATCTGGTAGAGGCTTCATGGCAAAGTCTTACCATCTGAGCACTCTAAATGAATAGTGCCCCACCAAATTAATAGGAGTGCCATTTCGGTTTGTATTTCTGGAAAGAATCTGTTTGGGTTTATTGTGTTTTCTAGTTTCTAAACATGCAGGGCATATTTAAGTTGTAGTTTGACCCACACTTCAAACTCACATGAAGTTTAGTGTCACCAGAAGTGGTCACACTCTCTGTCCTCCCCTTCCCCCACTTCTGTTGTGTGACCAAATGCTGAACCAGACTGATTAACCGAACCAGGTGAAAACCAAACTAGCAAGCCAGAGCGCTTGCTGTCATGCTGGATCAGCATTTCCAGCCACGTCTCCAAATAGCTGCCCCAGTGTAAGGGAGTGGGACAGTGCAACAAAGCAGCTGGAACTTGGAAGGACCACTGCTTTTGGTAGCAACATCCGTTCAGTCCATCAAACCACAACCTGACCTTGGAGTTCCCAATGCTTCTCTGCAAAGACTAGAAGCTGTGCTTCTTACTCTACCAGCATGAACAACGTCAATGGAAAAGAGCAAACACTTTGAGCTAGATGAAATAAATTCTTAACATTGGCTACACTGTCAAAGATGTAATTCCTGTCATTTATTTCTAGACATTTCCCTGTTCAGATGTCCACGGAGTACCCTGTGTGCCCAGCCACTCTGTCACAGCTCTCATGCTCCTTTCCAGAACAGCTCCTGTAGATGTGAACACCTTCAGGATTCCTCGGACTTGATGGTCAACAGTGTGACTGTTTGTATCTATGTTCAAATGAATCAAGGTTATTACTGTCCAGATTACTCTACCAAGCTTTGTTGTCTGCAAACAGTACATATTTGCAGCTAGTTGCAGCTGCGGGAATGGGGAGCAGCCATATTTTTGTTCTGCCTCATGCAAAGCCTCTTTTAGGCATGGCAATGGTGTGAAGCCTGAAATATTTGGGTCTGGATTGTTTCCCCCTGTGAGGTGCGGGGAAAATTTTGTGACTACTTCAAGATCTCATCAAGCTCAGACAGGTATCAGTCCTCCTGGCTTTCATTTTCAAAACTTCCTAATTAGTCTGGGGACTAAAAAGTTGGTTGATTTAGTTCTAGCTGAGTGCTAAGCTTCTGCTCCGACAATATTACTTGAAGAGCACAGCCCTTGCTTTTATGTTCACATCGTTAGTTCTCACACAACGTGTGGAAGAGCTGAGCACCAAGAAAGACATAAACCCGACCTCTGCAACTCAACCCACTGTACTCTCCGATAGAAATGCACAAGGTACCCACAGTGTGCCAGCAAACCTCTACTCGCAAAGCAGCAGCTTTTGAGTATACTACAGGATAATAATTTTCCACCCTGCTGTGTAAGGGGAACTTTCAACCACAGTGCCAAAATTCACAAACACCAAGAGCATGACAATAAAGCACAAGGAATTTAGGTGCAAGGGGCACCCAAGCTAAAGGCATCCAGTGACTATTCACATCTTCAGGATGGAGCTGTGTTTGGTGGACTATGGGTCTGTGGCACCAACCACACTCAGGTCAAGAGGAACCACCTATGTTGGGAGATGTGGTTGCCACAGACCACGGTTTGGTATTTGAGACAGAAGTGGCTGCAGTGTGCTCCCTTCTACATCAATTAGCAAGCGCTCTTGATTTCCTAGCAAGCTGCCAATACATCCCTACTTCCATCTACCCACCACACAGGCATCTGCTAAAACAGCAGCAGTGTCGCTGAGCAGCAGTGCCAGATGGGCTCTTCTGTGGGACATACTGGAGCAGGTAGGAGCATCTAGCAAGACCTGCCTGTCTCCCATTCCCACCTGCAGAGGCATCTCTTGAAAGGAGAGAAGAGCCCCCTCCACCTGCCGCTGCTCTTATCTCAGCACACAAGGACGCCTCCGTCCCTCTTGGCTAAGCTGGTGACAATCCCTTGCTAACACAGGTGGCAGGAGGTGAGCCAACACTCAGGTAGATGGTGGCAGCCAAGGCTGGCATTTTCCCAGCAAGGAGAGAGGAGGGAGCTGCCTGCAGGACAGGAGCCTTCCTCTCCAGCAGGCCTTGCTCTTGTCACCTCTGCTCCTCTTTCCAAAGCCAGGGTCAGTGTTGGCAACTGGTATTGCTAACAGAGAGAGGGGAATGCCTGGGGAGGGAGGAGGGTCAGGCACTAGGCAGGCTGCCTGGGTCGCTGCTTGGTGCTGTGCGTTAGCAAGCGTGAGCTGCGGGCTGGATGTCTCCCTTGAAGAAGGCTCCGTGGCTCAGAGGCTCTCAGGCCCATGGGAGCTGATCGCAACGGTGTGGGGTGAGAGTGAGTGAAGCATTGAAGTACAGCTACTGCTATACACTCGTGGGTCCAGCATGGAAGGCTGTGCTGCAGCATCTCAAGTGTATACTATATGCAGAAGTTACCCAGTCCGTTGGGCTGGCAGAAGATCATTATCTGGCAGCTGCCTTACTTTCCAGGGACACCTGCTTTCCTTTGGTTGCTGGACCCTGAGTCTGGGTTTTTCCTCTTTGTCGTTTTTTGGCCACACCAGGAGAGGGCAAGGAATCTCCTGTCGGCCCCAGGGCCTGAGCTGGAGGCTGAGGTCGGGGGAAAGGAGGAACTCGCTGAAGAGCAGTCCCTGGCTTATGCTGTCGGCAGGGAGAAGGACTTTCCCTCCGAGGCGGCAGCTGGCTTTTGGGGGAAGCACTGGGGTTTCTTGATGGAAGGACAGGGCTCCGAGGGGATGCACAGCTGGACCTCTGTGAGCTGCTCCGTGGAAGAAGAGAAGTGGAGCCCGTCGAAGGAGGAAGCCGACTTTGTATCTGTGTGGTTCGGGACTCGCTTGGGACACTTCCAGCTGTTCTCTGTGCCTGAAGCCTGCAGGGGAAGAGAAGGGGGAGGATGAAGGGGAATTTCTGCAAGGGGCTCTGGGCTCCTGGCAGGTTTGATGACTGTTGCTGGGCAATTACAAGGAGTTTCCAGTACTGGGATGACAGGAGCTATGCTGTGAATGAGATGGGGCATCAGTTTGAATGCCATCCTGTAACTCTTGATGCTGTTAACTAGTAAGTGTTTGCCCTGATCCTCCAGCACCCTCTGGGACAACACGCAGGCATGGTTTGGCTGACAGCACATGTCTGGGACTCTTCTTAACATGCAGCATGGATACAGCAACCTCTTTCAAGGCAGGAGATACAATCTGGGAATGTGGGCATGAGCTGGATTGCACCAGTTGGCCTCTGACAGTAACTGTGCTGGAAAATAAACCAACCTACAGGGATCCCCTCCTTTTACCCCACATCTCTTGAAAGAGCAGAACTTGCTGGACATGTGGCAGAGCCACAGCAGCAGCTCTGCTCCTGGACTGGACCTCCAGCCCCAAGGCCAGGCAGAAAAGCCAAACACTGGTGAATTCAGAAGGTCCACCTCCACATACATATCTCTGCTTATTTGATAGAGAGCCAGGTACCTCAAAAAAAAAGCAAGGCCCAGGGATGTGTAGGG
>NW_009260136.1:613548-617785 GCF_000687185.1 Egretta garzetta
TGTTGCAGGTCACTGCCAAAGCCCATGTATGTGCACCTCCCTCTCTCCAGCTCTGCACATGCTGGCCATCTTCTGAGGCAATCACAACTGGCAACACTGCAGCCCTTGCAGCTCTAATCGCAATAGCCAGCCCAGGTCTCCCTGCAGAGTCATGACTGTGCCGAGCATGCTGCAAAACTGAGAGCTCAACACCGGAGGGATCTGCTATTAGCAGGATCAAACCAAATGAAAGAGCTCACAGGAAGGATGAAGGCCTCAAAGCCAGGGCAAGGCTTGGCCCTTTGGCCAGAATGAGCCAAGGAAGACAGAGAGGTGGGAATTTCACACACCGGTGAGCTGAAATGACTGTAGGAAACAGGGATGGAGCACACATTCAAGCTGAGTGAAGGGTAAAGCAGTGGGAGGTGAGCAAAGCCGTGGCTGCACCTCCTTAATCAGCCCAACATTTTGCATTGCTCACCATTTTGGTCTTACCTGTAGGCAACAGCTGCATCCTGTGGGGAGCTACATAGCACTGCCATCGCAACGGCCATGGAGCTCTCAGACTTTGCTGCCTCCAGTGGTGTTTTCACTGGTGTGATGGGCCGAGGAATTCTGCTCTTTGTGCTTATGGGTCTCTCTTCTTTCCCCAGGAGGGCGGCCTTCTCCTTCCCTGCCTTCTTTGGGATGGAGTCATCGGAGTCGTGGGTGTCCTCCTCAGAACCAGTGGCCGACAGGGTTTCGGAGGCCCGCCGCCTCTCATCGCTGGAGGACGCTGAGGAGGAGGCCCCTGAGGCCAGCCGAAGGAGGCGGTTTTGCCTCTTCTCCATTACTAGGCGAGCCAAGTCAGGTTGCTTTGCCCGCTTATAAAGCCTCTCTTTGGCCGAGAGTGAAGTTGAAAGGTCTGAGCCAGTGTCCTCCTCAGAGAACAAAATGGGTATCCGACTTCTATACCTGGAGCCCAGAGGTCTCCTGGGGCCCTGCTGCGGTGTGTTGAGGAGCGTCTCTGCTTGCTTAAGGTGTTCTGCCACCGATGCTGGCTTCTCAAGGTCAGGCTCCCTTGTAACCATCTTGCCAGGCTCTTCCAAATCCAGAGAGAGCGCCGCTTTGTCGGAGAGCTCTGGCTTGTCCTCAGGAGGCTTTGCTATGCCATTGGGAAGGGCCAGCTGCTCCCCCACTGTCTCTGAGGTGGTTTCAATGTGATTAGCCGAAAGTGCGCAGCTCTCCGTCTCTGCCCCTTCTAGCCCTGAATGTATGCTTCCATTCTCTACCAGCACCAGGTTGTCCTCCAGCTCTTCTTCGATAATGACCTCCTCAAACTGGCCTGGAGGGCAGTATTCCTCATGCCTCATCAGCTGGCCGCTGGAAGACATGACATTTAAGTGGGTCTTTTCAGCAATATGAACAAATGTGCGCTCAACTTTGGTAAAGGGGGAGGAAGCTGTAGCCACTGCCATGGGAGGCTTTGGTTCAGATTTAAGGACTGAGGACAGGGTCCCTGGCTCAGATACATCCAGTTGGCTGCCCATAGGCTGTGGCCGCTCGCTCTGAGGTGTCAATGCAGCAAGAGTGCCCAGATCAACTTCTGGAGCCAAGTCTGTGGTCACCGGAGACTTTTTCAGATCACCTGGTGAAAACAGCACTAGTGTTTTTGAGCCTTCCTCCAGCTCCAGGTCCCCATCAGCAGTGGATGCTCGACCCTTTGATCCTTTCTGGTCATCAGCCAGGAGCGTGGACGGTGCGCACTCCTGGCTGCGCTCTGTGCTTTTTTGACTCAGGTCACTGCTGGAACCACTGTGCATATCAATCTCATCCCCTTCCTCCTCTGCCTCCTCATCCTCATCTTCCTCCTCCTCATCTTCTTCCTCATCTTCTTCCTCCTCTTCTTTTCCATTAATTTCTAGATAAGGTTCCAGAGGTTTGCAAGGAGCAGTCAAGACAACATTTGAGAAATCAACTTTCTTTATCCGCTGGGATACCTTAGGCTTCTCCCAGTAGTCTGACACATCTTTTCTGAAGTCTTGATAAGGCAAACTTAAAGGCACCGCCTTGGGCAGACCATTCATTTCAAATGACTTCAGCATATATGCCTGTAAGAAGACAGACATGACAAAAGAAAAGGGTTAGTGTTCAGACATAGCATTGACACAGAAGACATCAGGATCAACAGCAGTGGGAAGCATCAGTGGAAAGCATCTAGTCCATCACGCTTCCAAAATACATGCCTGAGCAGTGATCACTCGATCATTCAATCTGTACAAACCTTAGAAAGACGAGATTCACAGATACTGATCAATGGAGGCAAAAAAAATGTGCCAAAGGAGTTCCTTTGTTAGCAGTCTTTGACCTGGACCTAAAAGAGCTGTTTGCAAGCAATTCCTTGGGATTTTTTCATGTTTCCCGATCTTTTTCAGTATTTATATATTTATTTCAGTATTTATGTATTTACATATTCAATCCTTCCTTACTGGAACCATTAAGCAATTCTCCTTTATGCCCAGGCCACGGTGAACTCAAGGGGCCCCTCTGGGCTAGATACATTTCCTGATCACTTTGCAGCACCATCCCCCATTGCCCCCCGGGCAGCAGCCCCTGTATAACAATACCATAACCCTCCTAGTCCCCCTTCGTTCCCCTGCTGTGCTATTCCTCCCTCCCTTCTGCTCCCACATCCCGCCAGCAACTCCTAATTCTGCCTTCCACAGGCTTCTGCTTCTGCTAAAATGATCAGCAAGTTAACTCATGAAAGCTGGCATCTAAAGTATCATTATTAGAGTCTAGAGTGTCCGACCATTAAAAGCAACAGGGAGGCAGCGTTTCTCGAGCAGCAGTCTGTGGCGGAGAGGCTGCCCATAAGGCGCCAGGAATAGGCTGTGAAATGATTGCCAACAATACTAACAGAAAAGCTGCAGCTGACACACACATGCACACACTTGACCAAACAAGCAAAAAAGGGCTAAATAAATAGGAAATGTCCATCGAAGTTTGGCATAATTAACAATTGGTTGTAAATGAAAACCACAGCAGCACCGCTCCACAAAATGGATTTTAAAAAAACCCATTTAGGTCACCCTTCTATTAAGAGGGCTGGAAAACGAAAGCCTTTCCATAAAATCAACCAGTCAATAATGTATCACATGTTACCCTTGAAAGTCCTAATCACGAACAGAAGGGCTCCACACATCTGCATTTTCAAGCAAGACTTGACAGCATCAGCGGATATTTAGGCTACATGACGAAACAAGCACCCATTTAACTATGTGGGCTACAGAGCTGACAACAGCTAGTACATTCACCTGGCCATGGGAACAGCTCTTCTTGTCTCTGCGGGGGTGGAAAAGCCCTCAATAGCTTTCCAGTCCAATGACACAATTTCAAATTGTGCTGAAAATCTGCACGTTATTCTGTGCAGAGCAACTGCCCTGTTAGAATGCCTGAAAAATCTAAGATCTTTATGCTCATGTGTAACAGGGACATTTCACATAGATTAGTGGGCAGCATCAAGCTGTTATGCATGGTGGTAAGTTCTTACCCATTTAATATTTCTTTTTATATCTTATAAATTAAAACACAGGCTGGTTTTGGCAATGCCTCTGGAGCCCAAAGCTGCTTCTCTTCTTTCATTAAAGCTGAAGCCTGGTCCTGAAGGTGGCCCTGTATTAGCCTGATTTGGGCTTTCACTTACCCACTCCACCTTTCGTGTCGAGATGACAGATGTGGAACTTGGACTGGTAAGAGGGAGTTACCACCCTTTGCAAAGGAAATTACCCGCTTGGCTTCCTCCCTCAGGCAGTTCTTGGAAATTAGCCCATTCAGCAGCCTAAGACTGGATTCTGCCTGTTGGCTGGATTTGGTTTTCCCAAGAAATACACCCGCAGTGCTGTCCCTGGAGTCCAGATCAAACAGACCTGCTTCCCCAGTGGCACTGAGCCCTGATAAAGAAGCCCTGACCAACACCTTGCCTTGTGCTTAGCGTCCCAGTGGAAAGAGCACCCCATCCCCCACAACATTTTCATGCTCTATTTCACCCCATTTTCTAGATGCTATGGTTGACGGTGTAGCTGGAGGATTGCTGGTTTCTCTTTGCATATGTAAACCTTCAGATCTGCTCTCAGCTCTTAGCAGTTTGTGTCATCTCATCTGCTTTCTGGTCAAGGAATCCAGTCCTGCAGTGCACATCCTATATAGGCCAGAGATATGGTTTCCATGCCCTCCAGTCTGTCCCACCAGCAGCCCTGTCTCCAGCAATCCCTCTTTC
>NW_009260136.1:617795-618415 GCF_000687185.1 Egretta garzetta
TAAGCAATAAGGTATGATGCAGAGCTGGACAGCATGATGCTGCTGCAATAAAAATAATCACTCTTCCCTTCTTCTGGTCTGGTCCCCCTTTGCTGTCATTGAGTTGTGCCATAGATAACCTTTCTAACTTGCAAGTACTTCCACCTCTGGGTGTACAAATTCCTTGTGATACTTAGCAAATGGACTGCCTTTCTGTCTGTCATTTAATTTTCCCCATGCATTTTCTATTTCCATACATGGGCACTGCACCCTAAGCACAACTTACCTTTGGGAGACTTGACTGCTTAATCTGTTGCAGGCAGTACCCCAAAACTGCCAGAATTCATTCCTTAAAGCAGCCTGGGACTGTGGTTGTTTTGCTACTGTAAAACCAAAGAGCAAAAACATGCCAAAAAATATGGAGGGCAGAAGTTACCTACAAACCCAACTAAAAGAAACTTAGTTGAAATGTCTCTTGGGTCAAACATTATTTTAACACATATTTTCTTACCTTCATTACTATCATCACCTGAAGCTGTTAAGAATGAAGACTGTCCTATCAAAGTCTGAGACTGTCTTCACTGTTGAGTTAATGTGATCAGCAGCTAGCTGCAGGTAGACAACCTGCTGAAACAGGTGAT
>NW_009260136.1:618469-627055 GCF_000687185.1 Egretta garzetta
GTCTTCATGTGTCTTTTGTACTACACAGCAAACTCAGCTGCTCTAGGACTATTCCCCAAAGGCTGGAGAAAAACTTTTCTGTTCTGCTGTACCAATAGGGACAAACTGTGGGAAGATGCCAGAAGATGAGGAGTGGAGAGGCGTAGCCTGTATCTTAAAACTGTAGAATAACAAAGGTGTAGGGGATCTCTGGAATTCTCTGCTCCAACCTCAAAGCAGGACTAACTTAGGGCTGGCTGCTCTGGGCCCTGTTCAGCTGAGTTTTGAGTACCTCCAAGGATGGAGATCCCACAACTTCTTTGGGACCCTGTCCTAGTGTTTGAGGCTCTTCATGATGAAAAAGTTTTTCTTTGTATCTAATTACTGTATCTAATTTTCCTTTCATGCAGCTTGTGTTCATCACATCTCATCCTTTCACTGTGCACCTCTGAGAAGAGTCTGGCACCATCCTTTCATCAGGTAGTTCAAGGAAGAAATAAGATCCCACCCCAATCCTTCTCTTTTTAAGGTGGAACAAACCCAGCTCTCTCAGCCTCTCCTCATGTCATATGTTTCTAGTTCCTAATCATCTTGGTGGTCCTCTGCTAGGCTCATTCCACTACAAGCAGGAACCATACCGTGAGCTGAGGCAGCCACCCCCATTTTAAAAAGCTACCAAGACTGTGAGTGAGCAGAGCTACACTGGAGCTGGCTGACTCTGAGTCAAAAGGACTTCCGTTACCTCCAGCAAGCTCTGATCTCTGTCTATGTTCCTCGGTTTCTCAGGAGACATGTCTCCTGTCCTTGGACAGTGAACCATTTTTTCCCACCTGCTTGGGCTCAGATCTTCACTCCTGACTCTCTTTTGACTTGTGAGTCAATTGTCCAGGAATGTGCGTGGCAGAATATATATACGTGAGAGTGTGTTCCCCACAAAGCCTGTACATTGCATCTCATTAACACTTTATCTCTCAAAAAAACTTGACTGCATTTAAATTCAATTTGGCTAGTAACTACTACAATATGTATTTGGAAGGCAATGAATATCCCTGCTTTGCATAGGGGCCAGAGTTGGAATATAGAGAGGAAGGAGAGTCAGGAGAGAAAAAGATCTACCAGCTCATATTTGGCAGAGGCAGAAACCAGCCCCTTCAAGTCCACCTCTGCCCCTGTGCTCATGAATAGCTACATGGAGTCCGGGGGTTTGTCTTTAACTGTAAACTGGTGGAGTTTCAAATTAGCAGGATCACTGGCACTGGGACATCCTCAGAGAAGACTTATATCACTCAATATAGGCAGCAGTAAAGTGCTACATCCTAGTGATGCTGCAAATGCTGCAAAAATCAGCAAAGATCCAGTCTCTACTTTGCTACAGCAAGTTGACAACCAGCATTAGAAGTTCCCAGGTACCCTTGTAACCAGGAACGTAACTGGGCATGTTCTTCTCAGACAGCAGCATGGAGCAGACTCGCGCTGGTGGGTTCAGGAGCAGCACTGGCATCCAGCTCCTTAACATGCTCATGTATGTCCTGCCCATGCCAAGTCACACATGCTCTGCCCAGGTCTCTACAGCAATGAAGAGTGATGACAGTACCTGCTCTGCCTGTAGGGCTTTCTGGTGATCTCAGGACTCATGAGGACATAGAGAAGAGTGCTTGCCTGTTCCTATGCCCCTGCAGCAGAGCAGTCTGCGGCACTGCACGGAGCATCCACCAGAAAAGCCTGCTCTCCCGAGCAGCTCTGCACTGACATGGGGGAAAGGGAACGGTTTCCCACATGAGCCTAATCAATTTTTCCTTAGACTGTAGAATTTGGGATTTTTTCTTCTCTCTCATCTCTTGGTTTTAAACATTTTAAATGCAGTAATTTGTGGGGAAAAAACCCCAAAAACCCAAACAACAAAAAACTCACCAGGTACAGGAAAAAAAATCACAATATTTACCTAACATAAAACCAGGAAATACTGCATCTCTTCTATCCACCTTTCTCTTTCAGACCATGCTCTAAACCATGTCTCAGACTGTGGCTACCATGATGGTGTCAGTGCATCTTTCTGCTGTGTTTGACAGACGTACACATCTGCCACACAAAACAGCCTTACAGAGGCAAACCAAAACACACTTTGAGGCATTCATCATGGAGCAGATGGGCTTTGGACCCTGCTAGATGCAGAGTCAGAAGAATCCTGACCCTCCATACAATTCCCGGGACAAAGAAGGGACTCACACACTGTACAACCCTGCAATTCAGAGAGCACAGCCTAATTCTAGCTCTTCCTCACAGACCATCACCTGCCTGAACAAACTGCTCTCTGCCTCTGAGGAGTCGGGGTCTTTCCCCTGCAAGGGGAAAAGTTTCCACCACCCTCTCCACAAGTACCAGAGCCTTTGCATGCACCTACTGCCTGCAGCCTCCCTCTCCAGCCACTTTCAGAAAAACACTGAATTAGTAACTGTGCACTTCACACCAACACAGACAGGGTCTATCGCCTTGTTTCCTCTTCCAACCTGATCCCAGACAGACCAACAGCAATTGGTGTTGAACCACATGCCGCTCTACAGCAGAGACTGCTTTCAAATAGGAGTCACGGTGAAAGGCAAGCATGGTCGAATCCACTGAGCAGCCCAGGCAGGAGTACATTACTTGCAGGACAGCCACAATTTTGCGTCCATCTCCCTGGGGTTTTGGGGGGTGGAAGGGCTGGAAGTTTGCCAGATGTTCTTAAAACACCTTGTCAAATGTCTGATGGGAGACAGCCATCCAACACCATGCTGCTAGCCAGGGGAAGGTGCTCAGTCTAAGAAACCAAGAGAAATGGGATAAACTGTTTCTGCGGTGTTTGTAGGTGTTGAATTGTACTAGCTTAAATTTAGCCAGTTTGGATGCTGGTAACCACCAAGGCAGAGCTCTAAAAACTCACTCATGTAAGTTGGGGCTGGTTGTAACTTGCTGCTGTGATATGACTGGGTTCAAGTCTAGCCTAAATTTATGTAAATTGAACTCACAGTGTGGCCTTCCCAAAGTACATGAACCACATCTCCAACAGTCACAGAGCTTTGTTTCTATTCCCAGATCTGTCTTAACTGCAAGTTTTCAGCGATCACATTAGTAAACAATAATTAAACTCTCACTGTTCTACCAGAGCTCCTTCATCCCCCTGCCTGGTGCTCCCATGTACCCAAAGATGAGCAGGGAACACCTTCCCAGAGCTGGAAAGCAAAGGGAGTAGAAAAACAAAGCAAGAAAGCAAACAAAAAAACCCAGCCATCACCAAGGTGCTGCCTTTGATTCTTTAATAAGGTTTTGGTAGTATACAAGCTTTTTTTTCTTTTTTTTTTTTTTTTTTTTCCGATTGTCTGGATTAACATACATGGATTTAAAAAAGGCACAAAATCCATTGCACAGCTTCTGTTTTGTTTGTTTTTGATGACATTGCCTGTTCATTGTGGTTTCAAGTGTAGGATTTTACAGTACTCTGCAGCATTTACAGCATGGTCTACATACAGGTAATCAATGCATGCTTTTATACAGGAGACAGAATTCAAATTCTCTCTCAGTATTTCTATATACACAATAATACAGTGTTTTTCTTCTGAAAAAAGCTTTAAATTGGTCTTGCATGCTCGGTGTGCCAGAAGAATTAGTGCAAGCATATATTACAGTGTTATTGCAGTACAAAAAGGGGTTGACCTTAGGCTCTAAAGGGATTAGATACAGGAAGAATAAAAAGACTCAAGGAAAACAAGCTTTGGATCCCTTTAGTCAACTCTGTCCTTCCAAATAGATCCCTACTCAGTACGGCCTTTAAAGCTACAGCAGGCTGCTTCCCCTCCCATCTTCCTGCTGCCCTCCCCCTGAGACGAATTTCCACAGCTTCCTCAAACCTTCCATCCCTAGCAACTGATGAGGACTTCTGGCACCTTGAGGAAGCCCTTCTGCTGTGCCTCCTAACGCCGGAGACCTGCTTGAAGGGGACTTCCCTGAGATCCACTGCTTCAAGCAAACTCAAGTTCCAGCAGATGAAGTTTCTCAAGCAAACCAGGAAGCACAACAGGCTACCTACAACTTTTGTCTCCTCTCAGTAGAAATGACTACAGAAACCCACATTCACCTCCTACTTGAATAGCAGTTGGTTAAATATGGTTTGGACTCTCTCCTGCTTAGCAGCAACAGAAGTCTAACAGGCGACACAAGGTAATGCAAAGGAAGGATATGCTGGTCCCTGAGATTCTTCATGGGAGCTGGAAAGTCCGAGAAGCAGAAATCAAGTTCCCAACATGATGTTAATTGTTCCATTGGGAATGGGAAGAGGCCTTAGTCCTGAGAGATGCAGATGACACACAGACAGAAAGAGCCGTAGTCTGGTCTTCCCTGTAACAGGTTTGATTTGGATACTATCAGGACCTTAGCATATCCTGGAAGTGACATTATCCTCTGCCAACATAGACTAAGCTTGTTTGGGACGGGGAAATCTGGCAGGATTGACAACAGTGAGTGGAAAAGACCTAGAATCTGAGTTTCTGAAGCAGCTCTCTCTTCAAACGAGCATCAGATGAGGTAAAAGTAGCAGGGGTCTTAGAGCTGCCACACTTGCTTGCAGGATCTCCACATTCCAAGAATCAGCACCATAAATGTCAGAGAGATGTTCTTCTTTCCAGCATCTTAACATCAAATGCTCCACAGCCTTTCTCTTCATTTTTTTTTTTTTTTTACCAAGGTGAATAGGACAGTCTGGTGCTATGCTGGATAAGCGCTCTGCTCTTCCCTATTTGTGCTTTCGTATGTTGTTAGGTTTGTGCCAGTTTTCATCAGCATCTTGGATGGAAGCAATAGCTCTGTAAAGGTGGTATGCCTGCCACTTAGTTTTCCGCCTCTGCACCCACCAGTGTCTCCAGCAAGAGTCAACGCAGAGCTCCCTGTCTGAGCAGACACGGGGACCACCTCATTTTTATCACTCAGAAGAGACTCAGGAAATGGCGAGCAAAGTGGAAGGAAATGATAATCCAAAAATTGTTCTAGTCCCTAATTGTAAAGGCAACTTAATAGCAGCAAGAAAGAAGAAGGAGGAGATTCTGAAAGCTAAACATCTTCCTTAGTCATAAAAATAACCAGAAGTCAGCAGTGCTGAATAAGAACCTGATCTGGCTTTTTTTTAGGAAGGACCAAGCTGCAGGGGCAAGAGTCCCATGGAAATCGTCCTTATCTGACTTGTTCAGAGGAAATTTGCCATTACTGTGTTTCATGTTGCCAGATCAATTAATTGCACTCATAATTAAACTGAGAAACTTGCTGGAGTTGTTGGAGGAAGCCCTGGGAATTCTTATGAGGCAAGTGCACTAGATGAGGTAACCAACTTGAAACACTTTGCATATGAAAAAATAAAACCTTCAAACACAAAGCAATTTTCTTTCTGAAACACTAAAAGACATGCAAGTGAATGTAAAATGGGGATTGCTTCCAATCCCCAGGTTACATGGTTAGCAGCTTGTTTAAAATGTACATTCATTATAACATTATTTTTTCAATGGCAGATGTAATACAAAGGAGTTGCAATACATTAAATACTTGGAAACATTACCCAGAAATTAATCTTTGCACTGTCCCATGGAACTGCAAATGCAGGTCTGTGTGTTATAGCGACCCAAACACAAAACATGGTATAAAAATGCAACAAAAAGGAAGGTAGCACCGCAATGATCAGCCTTTACACATTTTCTTTAATGTTTTAACGTTACCCAAAATACATGTTTGCATACTAGTAAATCACGTCCCAAGTGGCAGCACTGTTCTTATCTCCAGAAGACTCTGCCATGGCAAATGGAGGGATATGTATGCTGCAAGACACTGAATTAAGAAAACTGGGCTTGGCCACGTTGCCAAAATCAGATCTGCAACATGCAAGGCAGGCCAGGTGTGCCATCTGAACCAGACACCATGAGGATACTTTCTGTAACTGACTGAGATTCATTCTTTGCCACGGCCTTTTGAGCACTTGGATGCGTGCAAAGTGGCCCATTATCGGCACAGAAACGCTTCTGTAAGGCATGACCATACGTGGCCATTCACACTCCACATGTGGGTCATGGACACATATAAACATACATACAATCAGAAACGGAAACTCCAGCAAAAAACATCCCAACACCACCCTGGGGACAAGAGTGAAATCAGGAAGCACATCTGGCTTACTTTGGTCAGTCTCTCCAGAAACTGTCATCTCCTCCAGTCACTCTGGGGAGGGCTGGCAACTACAGGGGAAGCAGGTCAAGAAGAAAAGCACCCCATGTTCTCCAGCTGAGAAATATCTGGGGCAATTTATTTGCTATAAACACTAAGAGGGGTTTAGGGATTTGCAAATCATCCGTGATTTTCAAGGCTTCAGACCTTGTCTGCTAGGAAACGCAATTTTAGTTTCTTCAGCTAGCCTCTTGAAGTCCATCTGTTACTGCCAAGCAGAGCTAGACAAATATATGATAGCTATCTCCAAATAGTTCTTTCCCATTTGTCACCAAAGGAAAAACAGAAAAGGAAAAATAAACCCGAAAGCTTCTCTTTTGAACAGATTGGGATAAAAGAGCCCTTTCTTATTCAATGTGAAAGTCACAAAATGGTCTCAGCTCCAGGTAAAGTTCAGAGATTGGCATGAATAAATCTCCACTGACAACCATTAATAAAACATGTCATTCATCTAACCCAGTAGTTTACAATAAAAATAAATTAGGTCATTGACGCAGTATTATGTGGCTGTAATACGTATGTGACTGGACATCACAGAGACTCAGGTAACCTAAGGAAGAGATGCTAGACCCACCGGATAAACATGGCGGGTATCTGTCACCAATCCCTCCAGATGAGCAGTAGAAAATCTCCTTATATTTTCAAGAATAATCTTGTGCCACTGCCAAGCGCTTAGAAGTTCCACATATACACATCATGGAAGATTAATTGATGGAGGTGTGAGAGGGAGGGACATTAGAAAACAGGAAAAGGACTGAACACATCTTTCCATGCTTTCTGATCTTCAGTCTCACAGTGCGTCCTATTGTTGAGCTATTTTACAATACAGGACTAAACTAGCAATGGTTATATTTTCTTGCCTTAATTTATTTACATAGAATCAGAGCACCAGATTCAAATAGTGCATTTTTACATGAGAGAGCAAGTGAAGTTCCCAGTGATTCGCAAAGAAATGCCTCAATGATATTTGTCATATTTGGTTTATAGGTCCCACCCACTGTCCTGACAATTTTCAGATCATGAAATAATATTCTGCCTCCTGAAATTCCATCTGTGCAATCAAACTCTCACCTCTGGCTTCATCCTGACATGTTCTGAAAAGGCTTTATTTGCTGCTGACTTCCTCCAGTGGTCTGCACGTCAAACAGCAGGGAAGTGACTCACAGGAAAAATAAAGCACTTGGGCATCTTTTAGGTTAAGAGGCCATAGGAAGGTACGAGTACCATGACTATTAGTATTGTTTCTGAATAAACTCTGGAAAGGCTAAATTGAGGTGTTTGCCCTGGTTTCCCACCTGACTGCAGAATGCTTCTACTACGAAACAAATAATCAAGTCTCTCAGAAGAGGCTGTACACTTTGGGGCAGTGTAGCCAGCGACAAAGATGATACCAAAGCTTGGCGATGCTACTGAAAAAAAAAGACAAATGAGGTAGTTAAACACTCCAAAGTGAACCCTTTGGAGGAAATGTTTGAAGCACGGAGCAGACAAATGTCCCAAATGACATTTGTTTTGTTTTTCATTTCAAAGTGCTCACAGTCTAGAGGAGTTAGGAAGAAAGGTGTATGTTAACTGGCTTTAGAGTCACTTTTGGAGAAGAAACGCAGCCCACCTACTGAAGAGTCACTCAACCTCTCTGCCTCCTGAGCAGGGTAGGGAAGCTGCTGAGGACACCTTTGCTTATTATTACTGATCAGTTTGAAACAATAGGCCTCTTTCCAGAAGTCTTGCATACAAAAAAGACATCAAAAATTGATTTTTTTTCACCTCAAAAAGGAAAAAAGATTGTTGACGGATTCCTTAAAGGCATGCTGCCTTCTCGTGTAACACCCAGGTTTGACTGCTGCAGAAGCAGCTGGGGAGAGCTACCTGCCAAATGGGATCACGGAAGAAACACGGAGCTTGTTTGGAACAAGATGATACTTTGATGGTCTAATGCCAGTGGCACAGGCCAGATAAGGGAAGAACTGTCATTATATGTGCCAATGTAAACACCACTGATCCTCAAGGAAAAAATCTGCCTCTCTGTGATACCTCTAGATAAGACAGGCAACAAGAGGAAACACCAGTGAGTTAAAAGTTTAGAATTAATGAATAAAGTGTCAGCTCTGTTGCACTTAAAATTGCCCTGTCCTGGCTGTTTGATATACCCTATTTATTTCTATTTTTATTTGGATCCCCCCTCAAGTCCCAGGCTGGAGAATGGGGACAGCCACTTCTGCCAGCCCAGAAAACATCCAGTTGGAAGACTTTGTACTATTTGTGTCTGGGGTTGAGACATTTTCTCACTCACAGAGACCAGGCACCAATTTAAATGGAATTTGGAGACAAGCTCACAACAATAGAAGTGGTGTTTAACCAGCTATTTAC
>NW_009260136.1:627116-686447 GCF_000687185.1 Egretta garzetta
ATAATTTTGGGGAATTTGTTAAGTCCTAAGGATTCCAGGATTTGAAACTCATGAAACTGTTCTGAAAATGGAGGGTATCTTGCATTATAATCTGCGAAATCAAACTGCCTTTAAACAACATAATCACCATTCTGCACACAGACTCCGTGTAGAGCTGAGTCTGCTCCAAGTGCCAAAATGTGCCATTTTTCACGGTTTCCTCCAAGGAAATCAGAGGGAGGGAAGACAAGAGGCTGATCAAGGTGCTACAGGGGCCGTATGGTGCAACATGAGATATGCAATGCATAGGACACTGGTGCAGGAAGCAAGCCTCGCATATTCTTGGGAACAGCAAAGGCAGGAGGTAGTGCAGGTACCCAGGGACGCAATAAGGATGCAAGGGATGAGACACAACGAATGGCAATGGAGGTAAACCATGGGGGCAGGTGAATGCGTGCAGTGGGGTACGCGCTGGCAACCGGGGTGGAGTAAAAAGAGTTTTGTCATACGGGGAAGAGATGGCATAGGCAAAGGGGAACATAGGGGCAACTAGATCTAAGAGAGCTTCTCAAGCGGTGAGGTGAAGATCAGGGGGTTCTGCCTCCTCACCACATTGTACCTGAAGCTCAGGGCTACAGCTGACTGCTGTTGCTCTTGCATCCAGATTCAGATTTAAACATAAGCTAACTGGGTGGCAGCTGAGCAGCAATATCTGTACTTATGGAGCAATGGACAAGATCCCAGAAGAGAACATCAGCCAGTCCTGGAGTCAGCTCCCTTATCTCAATCCTGTCTGGAGGCCAACTGTCCAAGCACAGCTTCTTCATCCTGGGCTGGGGATGTGGCAACCGCCAACATCCTTCACAGCTCAGGTGGTGCCTTCTGCCTCCCAGCACTGGGGAGCAAGAAGGTGTGCTCAAACTCTCACCGTCAGCTGAGTACCTAGCAACTGAAAGGCAGCTAGAGCAGCTTCCTATACAATCCTCAAAAATCATTTGGATACAGGATTTCATAGGTGGGATGATCTGCCTCTGTCCTTGGGGACCCTTGAGGAATCACCACATGAACTACAAGAAAAGAGCTGAAGGAAAGATCTTGGAGTCAACATCTGTCATGTGGAAAGGAAAGCATCAGTCCAGATTGGAAGTCGCTAGGAACAACAGACACTTAGCCCAACAAATACAACTTTTGAACCAGTTTGCCTCTTTCAGAGCAACAGTCGTGCAGCTGGCTTGACCACCACAATGTCCAGGTTCAGACCCGCAACAAAGAGAAGGACTGGAATAACAAGAGATATTTTTCATCATGAAGAGGTAGCATAGAGATGGGACTGTATCACCCGTATGACTGTCTTACAGGACATTTCTATCTTACATTCTGTCATCACTGTAACAAAAGAGATTTTAAACAGTGAAAGAGGTGATGCAACATAACTCTTCCACTTACCTGCCCCTCAACACTGGCAAAAAAGTATGGGTATGGCAGACAAAGTCAGGTTCAGACCAGGGACTTTGCCAACATGGGTATATTAACTCCTAATGCAGATGCACTGGCTTCTGCAAAATTGCACCTTTGTCAGTATAGCTTATTTCCAGCCAGCCCCCTCCCACCAAAACCTTCCCCACTGAAAGTGAATGTGTGCTGGAATTACTACATTTACTCAATTCATGCTAGCTTAACCCAAGCATTTATAGTAACATTTTCACAGAAATCACATCTCATTAGCTCCTTCCTGTGGGAAGGAGGCTGGGGAGAGAGTGATAAATTGGAAACATCTCCCATTCTGCATAGAAAGAAAGCGTAAGGAGCCAAGATACAAAAAGATGGCTTTTGTATGTATATACAATTCATGTGCCTTTGCTCACTGAAGTAGAGCATGAGATCCTAGCAATAGCTACCTGTCCTTCTGATGCTAATGATCTCTGTGTCATAAAGGAGTGGCAAATGCTCAGTTCAATCCTCATTTTGGATTCTGAGGAGAACAAGTGTTATGTACAATGGGAAGTAAAACCAAGAACATCTCTTTCAGGACGCAAACCCTGTTCTTGGACCCTTCTGATGAACACAATTTGCCTAAGAGTCTGATGCTGAAAGGCAATTTTATTTCAGCAGTATTGGTTTACACTGACTTACCCCAGCTGAAGCATTCAGGGAACTGTACCAAACACAAAAGAAAAAACACCTAGCGCAACTAATTTTTTAGCCCATAGCCCCATGATCACTTTTCAGTTGTTTTTCTCCCTGCTGACCCTGGCTTGCCAGTGCTGTCAGTTGTGCAAATGGACAGTGAACCAAAGCAGGAAATGATCCAAAGCTGAAAACAACTTTCCTTCTCCCCGTGCAGGTCCATGAGGCCACATGGACACCGTCACTGGCGCAGTGGGCTGAAAGGGCAGGATGGGATGGGATGAGGGTAGGAGGGTACCTCTTAGAGAACCGACACTTCTGTTCCCCTAACTTGACCACCGAAGCACAGCCTTCAATGGGAAATGGCTGCTTGACAGTTCCTTTGCTCTTTCTAGTTGTTTGGGGTTTCTTGACAACTGATTTTGCACATATTTACATTTATAATTGCAGTCATTGTAATTGAAACACAATAAATAAATGCAATATAAATGTAATTTACAGAGGTTTTTTAGAATTGCACTGTAGCTAGTTTTAATATTAATATATTACATTTCCACATATATAAAAAGAGAGCTATTTTCACATTTCTTTAATTTGCCAACTGTTCCTCAACAATATGTGGATTTCATAGTACTTATTACAGCATTAGATGAAGATGTTAAAAAAATTGCAATTGGCTGCAAATTGGCTATTTTTAATACTCTTTGCATACTGTAACATCAAGATTCCAGCCGTTAGCACCAATTAATTTGTTCAGAATTAAATTGTAAAAGCCATTGATCATAAAACAAAACTTCCCATAAAACCCAGGCGACAGCAACATGTCCACTTATTCTGGTATAGAGCCCAAATTTGATGTTTTAACAGGACTGGTTTAGAAATCAATATCCCACTTTATAGAATCTCATCAGCAAAGAACTCGGTGTCTTTTAATAACGTATTTCATCAGTTTACCACCACCTATGTCTTTAAAATGAGCATCTTACTTCTAGTTTCACTTTTGTTACTTCATCTTCCAGCACCTAGATCTGTATCTTTGCCTGGCGGATTGAAAACGCATCTTGCTCTCTTCAGGCAGGTACTCCTAACAGCAATCATGTCACTTTTTAGTTTTGTTTTTAATGACAGACTGCATTTCTTCAAGCTCATTCTACAAGGCAGGTTTTACAGAATCAAACAATTCTTGTATCACTTCTTTTTTAGGTTTTGAAAATCTTTTAAAAAAGCTTCCATACAAGACTTGGATATGATGTCTGGTAGTGATCTCACCAACACAAAAGATGTCCCCTCTGCTCACATCTTCATTTTTCTGCTGATACATCAAAGAAGAATTTTTTTTTTTTTTTTTGCTATAGCAGCACAGTAAGACCTTACATGCAGCTAATTATTTCCCCTAACTCCTACCTCATTCTGGGAGACAGCACCTCTCAGGGCACAATTTCTCCCACTCTGTGCGTGTGACCTATATTCTTTGCACTTGAAACATGACCTTGTCCCTGGCTGAATGCAATAATTACTTTGAATGCAAGCCACTTATAAGCAATCCAGATTTTTCTGCAGAGCTGGCCTGCCAGTATTATTTTATCAAGCCACCCATCTTCCTGTCCCTGCAAACTTTCTTCTCATTTGACAGCCGCTGAAGGCATGGAATAGTGCTGAGCTAAGGGCAGGAGATCAGAGTCCTAATGAGAAACATCCTCGCTTGTAAGAGATACCAACATATAAATATGTTTTGTTTTGTTAGTTGGTTTTCAATTTATTAAGAATTTTAACTAGAAGAAAGTCTTACTGAAGTCCATATAAATCAACCATCTATATCAATCAGACTTTTGAACTTAGAAGAACGGTATCAAGTTTACTTGGCAAGAACAGATCTCTATATAACCATGGTGAGTAGTATTAGATAGATTACTGTTCTTTAAATTTTATGTATGGAGCTATTTATTGGCTAGTCATTGGTTTTGTCTAAAATGGGCAGGTAGAGTTTATAAATACATAGTTATCCTGTTTGTTCCCTTTTCTCACTGGCAAAACTAAAAATTGTTTTTAAAATATAGAACAATAGAAATTTTCGTTCCTAAAATTGACCTTGAAAAGTGAACACCAGTGTTTTGGAGACTATGAACTAAATACTATTAAGAGCTACTGATTTTAAATCAACTTCTTTCACAATTTCCATTTTCTCTGCAATCTGCTGTTCTATTAAAGTCTCTACTGAACATGGAAAAAATAACATCAGAGCAGAGTCTGCTTAAGGAAATCATCCCTTCTCACATCACTTTGAGAAAAGAAAAGCCTTGCTCTTTCTGGTTTCTGTGCTTGACAAGTGAAGAACTGCCAAACAAGATTAGGCTACTGGTTAATTCAGTCCAAGTATTTCTGGCAATGTCCAGCGCCTTTTTTAAAAATAAAAGTGATCCAAAATAAAACAAATTCCAGATAAAAATTTTGGCTGAGCAGTAAAGTGTCCTGTTCACTCATGTTTTGGGGCAAATGAAAAGAAATTGATATCACTAATTCAAGAATGTCTGTGGGAAGAGACTGGTCATACCTATGCCGAATCTGCTCAAGGAGAGCGTGTTGCCCCTTCCCTCTCCATCCCTGCACCCACCGGGACGGTCTGCAGGCAGGTAGGAGGCAGCTGCATGTCCAGCCTGCCTGAGCACGTCCTGTGGCATGCAGACCCACTGGGACAAGGTGCTACGAGCTTCAGAAAGCACTACCCACCCCGTCTGGGGTTGCTTATAGAAGGGTGAATCCAATATTAAGGGAGCCTCAAGCAGGGCAGACATACCTACAGAAATCAGTATTTGGAAGGAAGCGTTCATTGTAACTCCACTGGAAACACCCTACCTACGCAGTAATATTTCCATGTCACAACTTTCTTCCAACACCCATACTTATCCCATGCCATTTTCACATCTGCCTGATCTTTCTATATGTTTTCTTGACTTACATATTTTCTGCAGGGTATTTACTTTGGACTCACACTTTCCTAAAGCCCTGAGCACCAGCAATGACCCCTTCTTCTTTAACCATCCGCACTGCCTCTTCTCCCAGAAGACTGGACCGAAGGCTCATTTCAATAGAAGACAGTTACTACATTCACTTAACTACAGGAGGTCTTCATATAGCCTGGTGTTTTACACTGCAGCTATACTGAGGAGGGCAATATATCCCTGCAAACATGGGAAATAAGGATATTTATGACAATTTAAATTAACTCTGAGATTCAAGTCAGTTTTAGACAAGGTCTCCAGGGGCTCTGTATACCAAGTGCTGAGGCCAGCTTATTTCTCAAGTGAGATCTGTTATCACAGGCATTTTCAAGCAAGGCCAAGAAGCAGGGCTGCTCTGCCACTGAAAAGCTGCAGGTGCCTAAAATTTCTGGAATTTAGAAACAGCGTAATATACAGCTGGATCAGTAAGAAAATCCTTGCTATCCAACTCTTGACAGTCAGCGCCTCTGGGAGAAGGCAGGTAGATTTGGAGCAGCTTAGGAGTGGAGAGCATACAAACAGGTCCACTGTCACATAACAGAGGCAAAGCCAGAGAGACAGAAATATGTGGTCACTGTATGGAAACCAAACCGCAACAAAAGCAAGGGGATTTCCAAAGCCAAAAGCAACGAAGAGATACATGATCGTAACTCCACAAGAGGGACAAATCCTGAGGTCCTGCCTCAGGTGAGCTTCCAGTGGGAGTCTGCCTATATCTAGATGGAGTAAAAACGCCTACAGATTTGGCCCAGTGTAAAATACCAACAAAGATGCTTGAACCGATTTGTCTGGGGAAGGTAATGCTTGCTGATACCTCCATGGTCTCTCCACTCCAGTCATAATTTGAGAATGTTTGTGGCTTGATTGCATGTGTTCAGTGAGGCAGCCCTGCACTTCCTACCCCAAGGCTGCAGGACGCACGAGTGAGTCTCTGAGATGAGCCCTGGCATCCACCTTTTTCACACATCACACGTTCACCATCCGTGTTCTCATCTTCGGCCATGCTGCCACCCCTCGCCCAGGTTGCTGGGAGGTTTAGAAAGGCAGATGTTTTCAGTCTCTGTGGGGTCTGGTTGCAGGGGCTTTGGAAGTTACAGTACCTTAGGCCAGTGTTGTCTGGGATTCAATATTGCATTAAGTGGTGACACATTGTGGGCAGGTGGGATCTATTATTGCATTATGGAGGCTGCTGCTTCCCTGAACAGGCTATGTTTTGTGTGTGAAGCGGGCCCACACCTGCTGGAGCTGGGACCTGGAAATGCGGAGGACGGAAGGCATGAGTCTGTGGTTTCCTGCCGTGAGGGGCAAGTGCCTGCGGTGGGGCATGCGCACGGGACTGCTCTCCGCTGAACGGCTGCGCTGTATGAAAGTGCCACCAACGTGAGGGTAGTGTTCTGTCTCCAGGGTTGAGGAGGAGAAAACGGAGGACGCCAGTCTTCTCAGGGGGCTGTACCTCGGGAGGGAGTGCTGAGAAGGCCTGTCCTCCTCCAACTGAAAAAGACCAAGAAGAGTGGAGGAAAAGGTGTCAGGCAAAGACTTGACTCGCCCCTGGTTTGTGATGCGCATGCTGCAGACATCTTCGCCGGCGGATGAAAAATGCTTTTGATATATGTGGGGCTTACTTACTTCTCTGTGTCTATAAATTCCCGGGGATCCTACGGGCACCACGGGAGCCTGCCATTACAGGGGGCCTGCCATGCTCTCCCGAGCCGCACGCGGACATGAGCGATACGAGCAGTGCCAGACTCTGCTACGTCAGTTCCCTCCTCTGGCTCTTCAGGCCAACATGCCTCACCTCTCTGTTCCTCTGGCATCACTCATCTTGACGTGTCATTAGGCTATTCATACACCTTGCACATAGGTAACAGTCAAACTCTGAACACACTTGGAAACCATGTGTACAAGAAAAGGTGAAACACTTGGTGCTAAAATGATTATGTGTATTTTAAAGCAAGGGATTCTCAGGGGCTCTTTCAATGGGTCTTATTAAAACTCGCTCCAGAGATTTGCAAAGGCAACTTTGGGGGCTGTTAGTGGACTCTCCTTTTCTCACACTTACACTGCTGGCCTCCCAATACACTTTTATATTGAGTACCTGCAGGGGGAGCATTAATGCTTCCAGTTTTGATAAGTGGAGGACAGGCAGCAGCTGGAAAGGCAGGCAGAGTATAATTCTCCTTTCAGTGAGAAATTCAAAACACAGAGCCACGGGAGGACAGAAGATGCACTCTTAGGTCCCTTTTCTGCTTCTGTGATCCTGGGATGGCCAGGAGAGGGAGGAAAACATACTCACAGAGGACAGCTTGTGCCAGGATGAGCTCACAGTCCCTACCTTCCCTTTACACACTGAATAGAAGAGAGGCGCATTACGGGAACGACTTCAGATTCTTCACCCTGAAAATGCTAAGCCCTTCCTCCCCTTTCTACTTCTGTTATGAAACTACCCCTTCCATGGGGGTCAGCAACCTCAATTTCCAAAACCAGACCATTTTTTCTGGAATTAATTTTTTCTTTTCAAATCCATTTCTTTCCTTGTGCTGCATTTGCTTTCAGGAAGCCTCTGCAGGTTTCAAAACTGGGAATTGTGAAAAGGCAATATTGTATTTTCTTAAGCCAACACTGCTCTCCTTACCTTACTAGAGATGTTGCCCTTGCAAATGATACGAGAAAAAGAGCTGAACTTCATCCAGTCTCATCTCTTTCCTGTCACCTTCAATATCTTTGCAGTGCTTTGAGGCAGGTATCTCATCTTCACAAGCATCTGAGAACTACTCAGCTTGTGGTGGGCATTAAATGTGACAAGCAATTATTCACAGTCCTAAATGTACTGTGTGTCATCTCATAGATCAGACTCTCAGGTAATAACAATGTAATGCTGTCATACAGAGTGTAAGAAATTCTAGACAGCAGCTCTAACTTCTCACTAAGACAACCATCTCTGCTTTGCATAGATGGTGTAGAAATTCAGTCCCAGGTGTATTGTTTGTAGGGTGCACAACTAAGTATATTGGAACTCTTATTATTACTTTTTGCTCCATGTTTGGGCTCAGCATATTGCATGATTTCCAATGTATAGATCATCCCAACATGGTAAAGACTTCTCAGATCAAAAAGGATCAGTCTGACTACCCAGATGGACCTTCTTTACAGCTCAGGACCAAGGACCTTGCCTAGGCCATGAAGGGTCAAATTGCAACACCACACCAGCAAGCGTACTTAGGTATTGCTGCCTCCTGGTTGAAGCTGAGGTTACAGATATGCCACTTTCCTTCACTGATGCCCCTTTTATCCCTTTGCCCTTGGCAGCAATCGGGCTGGACCACCTTCCATCAGGCCTACTCTGCTCTGTTTGGACAGGAGCAGTATTACTGCTAACATGGTATTACAAACAACCTCACCTCTCATGTGAAGTCCCAGAAAAATATGATGTTGATGGACTTCAATATATTTTAAAGGTATAAAATGTAATTAGGAATTTCTACTGAGCTTAAGGTTTTGATTGTTATGACCTGTGAGTATATGTGAGTATATGTGAGTATTACCTCTCTTAAGTATCTGTGTGTATATATATATATAAAATGAGTATATGTGAGTATTACCTCTCTTAAGTATCACCCTTTTGCTGATCCTTTATTCCTAACACATGGATGCACAGGGGCCCTGAATCTAAACAGTGTAAGGGACAGAGGCCAACACTATATACATCCTTCTCCATCAGCTGGCAAGCTCTTCTCCTGTAGAGAAAAGCTGAAGGAGCTGAACGTCAAAGAATCGCATCATATACAACAGATACCAAGTGCAGCTCCACGGGAATTATACTAAGCGAGGGGCAATGAGAATCTGCCCCTCTTCTGCAAATTCCCATTTCTCACCACTGAGAAATGGTCCCTCAGGTCCCCTCAGAGCAGCTCACAGACGATACTGTAGAAGGGAGAGGAAACCAAGACATAGTACCTTTTTCCATCTCATTTTCCTGCCACCTTCTTCCCCAACCTACCTATTCTGCCCAGGGTTATAAACCTGAAAGCCTGCTGTGTTTTGCTTCTACCTGTTGCTCGATTATTTCAGCCCAGCTTTTCTTCTTTCTGCCTCAAAGCCAGTGAAGTTGTAGTTTCTGTCCTCTCCTCCTGCTGTCTATAGGCACTCTGGGAGTAACAAGGATTTCCCTCATCACTGCCTCAGGGTCTGGGGCCACAGAGGCCACCGGGCCCAAAATATAATCCACAGAAAGCCCTGCTCAGCTCTCAGTCCTCAGTGCAAATCAGAGTTCCTCCAGGTAACAGACCTGGGGCAACCCAGGGCTCTACACCACATGAACCAGACAGGCTGTACAGATCACCCAAAATGCTAAAGCCCTGTCCTTGTAGTGACGCAGTCCTCTCCTGTGTCTCTGCGACCCTTTCTGAGGAATAATCATCACCAACTCAAGCCAATAGAGGAACAGAACAGCATACTGAGGTCACTGAAGTGATTGTCCCCTGACCAGTTGTGCTGCTCCCAAGGGTATCAGGCAATGTCACAACAATAGCAGCCCTCAGACATGGCAATGCTGAAGTTCAGGAGCGTGGGGGCACCTGTGGGCTCAGTACCAGAACAGAGAATATCTTCTTAGCTCAGTGAGACACAGCTTGGTACAGCTTTTTACAGAAGAAAACCAGTGATTATAGGTAAAGTTTACTCCCAGGTGAAGCTGGCCCAGGCAGCCTGTGCAACGCGCTTCTGACTGCCTCCTGTCTTACCCACAGTGTTACCAACACAGGTCCTCACGCTGAGCATCCTTGCGTGATCTCTCAGCAAAGACGCCAATGGTGGGTTGTGGCTGGGAAGGGCTTATAAGCTCCAACAGCTGCTGCCCTCTCAGGGTCAAGACACAGACAATTTTAAATAAGTCCATTTGTGGCATTCTCCTAGCTGTGGGAGGCTGGCTGTGGGAGAAAAGAGGCCTAATATAGCACCAAGGGAGATTTTTTAAGAGTGATTCTAACTACACAACTGACTTGGTGAGGAAATACACCAGTGCCTCTTCATAATGGGACCTTTTCCAAAAGAGGAACTCCTGGCTATGGGAGATGGAACTGTGTAAGCAAGTAAGACACAGTGTAAGTAAAATGCCCTCTAAACACTGCAGAATACATCCAAGAATAGGTAAGAAAGAGTTAATACGATCTCCTACTATTGCTTCACTTTTCTTGTGTTTTTTAGATGCGACATCATTTGGATAGGCATGTTTTAGGCAGGTAAGTCTCAAAACATTTTGTACAATGCCAATTGCACTAGCAGCAAGGGAGATTTAGAGTCAAGAAATACCTATGAGCACAGATCTACAGTCAGAAGTAATTGCTGAAACTCGTAAATGTATGAACATTTGTATTTCTTTCCAATGCAGAAGGCAGCAGTAAGTTGCCGTCTCTGTCAAGTGTCAGTGAATTTACTCAGCATATTTGAGAACTTGACAGATTTTTAAATTATATTGCTAGGTGTGGATATAAATGATTCCCAACACTAACAGCAATCCTATGTCAGGATTAATATGTAAACAGACATGCAGGTTCAATCTTTTTTTCCACTAATTTTTAGCTATTTTTATAGCTTTACCTGCATATTAGTGCATAAAAATAAGCAGAGATTTATTAGTACATTCTTGAAATGCATATATTAAAGCAAAACCTAAGAGCTCTGTTAAACAGCTTGCTGGGTGATCAGCACTGTACTGACCCAGTGCACGAATGGAAGGGCTTGAACTGGACGTAGTTTTGTGACAGACCTGTTCTCCCTCTACATCAGGGCTTCCCATGAGGCCTATGCTCCACTGCAGCTGTCTTCTTGTCAGCTGAAACTGGGAGATATCTAATATACGAGAATATTTGGGTCAGAAATTCCCCCAGGCTATTCAGAGCCTCCTCTGTACTTGACTTTCCCCACAGAAGCATCTGTTC
Source organism: Egretta garzetta (assembly GCF_000687185.1). NCBI lineage: Eukaryota > Metazoa > Chordata > Aves > Pelecaniformes > Ardeidae > Egretta > Egretta garzetta. Next base: position 638,158 of record NW_009260136.1, read on the forward strand.
ATACTGTGCTCCCTCTTACACCCACAGTTTCATGAGGACACCACCATCCTTCACACTTGCACTACAGTATATTTCTTCCAACAGATTCATACACTTGGACAAACATCTGAGCTCTAAATGAGGACAACTTGGGAAACTGGTCAGCCTGGAAAGGGCATGGAGCAAATCCTCCTGGAAGCCATTTCCAAACATACAAAAGAGAAGAAGGTGACAGAGTAGTCAGCACGGATATATGAAGTGGAAATCATGCCTGATGAACCTGATAGTTTTCCGTGATTAGATGACTGTGGGAGGTTGTTTATCTTGACTTTAGTAAGGTTTTTGACACTGTCCCATAACATCCTCATAGACAAAAAGATGAAACATGGGCTAGGTAAGTAGACAGCGAGTTGGACTGAAAACTGAGCTGCTGGGCTCAAAGCATTGTGCTTAGGGAAACAAAGTCCGTTTGGAGGCCAGTCACTAGTGGTGTAGCCATCAGTTGATACTGGGACCACTACTGTTTAACACCTTCAATTAATGACCTCGACGATGGGACAGAGTGTTGCCCCAGCAGGTTCACAGATGATACAAAACTGGAAGGAGTGGCTGACACACCAGAGGGTTGTGCTGATATTGAGAGGTGCCTGGACAGGCTGGTGAAATGGCCAAAAAGGAATTTCATGAAGTTCAACAAAGGAAGTGCAAAGTCCTGCCCCTGGGGAGGAACAGCACACGCTGGGGGACAGTTCTCTGGAAAGCAGTTTGACAGAGAAGTATCTGGAGGTCCTGGTGGACACTAAGCTGAACACAAGCCAGCAAGGTGCTTTGTGGCAAAAAGGGTCAACAGCCTCCTGGGCTGCATTACAGGGAGTGTTGCCAGCAGGTTGAGGGAGGTGGTTCTTCCCCTCTACTTGGCACTAGTGAGGCCACACCTGGAGTTCTGTGTTCAGTTCTGGGCTGCCCAGTACAAGAGAGACATAGACACATTGGAGATAGTCCAGAAAAGGGTCACAAAGATGATGAAGGCGCTGGAGCACCTCTCATTTAAGGAAAGGCTGAAAGAGCTGGGACTGTTTAGTCTGGAGAAGAGAAGGCTCAGGAGAGTTCTTATCAACATTTCTAAATACCTGATGGGAAAAAGAAGATGGATCCAGATTCTTCTTAGTGGTGCCCAGTGAAAGGACAAGAAGAAAAGGGCAGAAATGGAAATACAGGAAATTCCATTTAAATGTAGGAAAAAGTTTTTTTTCCATAAGGGTGATTGAACACTGGAACAGGTTGCCCAGAGAGGTTGTAGAATCTCCATTCTCAGAGGTATTCTGATTGGACACCATCCTGAGCAACCTGCTCTAGTTGATCCATCTTGGAGCAGGGGGTGGGACTAGATAGTCTCCACAGGCCCCTTCCAACCTCAGCCATGCTGTGGTTCTATGATAATACAGAGGTCACTGCCTTTTTGCCAGTAACAAGTAATGGCTTATATATTGGAGCCAGAGAATGGAGGAACAGAAGAAAGCATTAGAGCAGGGATTACCCATTTGCTCTCAGTTAGTACTCTACTGACACCAATGGATGATCACCAGTTTTTGGGAGACCAGAATGAGGTCCCAAATGGTACAACAAGGCCTATGACCTTAGTCATGGTAGTTCTGCATTTACTGACATTTTAACCTATCTTAAAGGCTCAGTTCATATTCAAAGATAAGGAAGATTTAGTCACATGCACACATCACAGTTTCAGTCAAGCCCAGAAGGAGCCCAAGCCTGAGCTACAGGAAACATCTGTCATTGCTACTGAGGCCTTCAGTATTTTCATTAGTTAAGTCCTTGATCAACTTCTTATTAGCATCCCAACCAACTGTCCCTCCACCTCTGCTGTACCTAAGGAGTACAGGCTTCTGCTTTCCTTTAGGCACCAAGTCATTTTTCCTTTAAGAGTTAGCAGTTGGTTTTGTGACAGCACATGGAAAAATATGAATGTCAATGCAAAGCTGTGTATACAGAGGCAACTGAAGGATCCAGACACCAGAGGAAGCACAACTGAATCCTGTCCAGCCAAAGAAGTCCAGTGTTGGTCTGTATGTACACAGCTAGGCCCAGTAGTAAATATTTCAGAACACAGGAGCAAAAAAATGTGCAGTCTGCTGGAGAACCAAGACTGTCTAATATATTAGCAGTGATCACCCGTAATCCCATTAATTTATCTTTTTTGCCTGCTTTTTAAGTATCACTGTGCAGCCTTCATACTGCATCACACCCAACACCCCCAGTCATTTCACATAGCATTAGTATGTGCTATGGCCAAGAAGGCACCTCCACCCTTCTTTAGCTACGCTAAATATGTCAGTGAAGTGTCCCTGCTGGTTCTTACAGCTGGTTCTTACCAGCTGGCTCTTGCCGTGTTTGTCGCATCTTGCAGATCTTGCACATCTTGCACTGACCAGCCTAGTAAGTGTACAGACAGAGCAAATTCAGACAGAGATCCTTCCAACTCTGCCGATCTTGCCTATGCAATCTCTAGGTATCTGGGGCATTCAACATACTGGCTTTATACAGCAAACACCTCTACCTAGGAACCTTGCAACTGGATGCAGTCTCCATGAAAAACACGTACTGCTATTATACCACGCTTAGCAGGACAGTCCCGCTAGTGTTTGCTGTCAGTATTTCTATCTTTCCTGTAAATGCTGCAGCCTCATACACCTTAGCAAAGAACACCTTGCCTGGCAGGAAAAGATTTGGGTTGATCCTTTTTATATAGTTTCTTGTATCATACGTGTTTTGCTGCCAAAACTAACAGTCCTTCTTTTCCTGTACCTCTCTGGGATCCAGAGAAGAATCTGAGCAAGGCCTGAATGGAAGGATGCCCTTTTAACATGCTCCAGTCCAGTGAACACTCCCTACCGTCTTCCAGAGGGGAACAAGCAGACTGCACGAACGCCTGCTGTGGGAGGGTATCACTGTGTACATGACCTGAGACTCGCCTAATGCCACGTGTATGAGAGATCTTCATTAACATATAAATACAAAAAGCCCTCAGGAGAACAATTTTATTGTCTCTCGCAGTGAATACTGTGGGACAGCCTTCTTCTGAATGCCTGACAAATGAAGGTTAGATATGACAGAGGAACTCTGAGTCTAACAGTATATAATGTTTTTCCAGGTAGTCTAATAAATTAGCTTCCACTAAAAAATGAACTTCTTTCTATCTTCAGAGGACCACAGAAAAAACAAAACCAAAAGAAAAAAAGCCCTCTACAGCTATCTGGAAAAAACACAGTAGGTAAAGAACATTTCTGTAAGTAAATACCTGGTAACAACAATGCCAGTCACTGAAGTAAGAGTGAAGCCTTACTGTGTGTGCTGGTTACTCTGAACTTTTTATTAGGTATTTAAAAGAAAGTTTAATTTTGGGGGCTTATTTTATGATTTGCATTGCTGCAGGCCTGGACAGCACTGATGTGTGATTAGATTAGAGGACATTCTTTTGCCATACATTGCTGTTGCTACTGAGAAACTATGTGGAGAAGATTTGCTAGTGACAGCTCCACACAACTAAGTGGTTATTAACAAAACTCCATGGGAGAGCAAGAAGAGAACTGATTAAAGATACCCACAACCACATCTGTGCTCTCCTCTTGTCCCTGTGCCAAAACAACTGAAAGATCTCAAAAGCAATGTGTCCTTAGCAGGGGACAGCGTTGCTAGCTATAGGGAGTGCTTCTGAGGTGTTCACAATGTTTGCAAGCACTGTCAGAAAGAGTTTCACAAGAGCATCCATGCTCAGAATCACAGACTTCTCCAGCACAGCTCAGGTTTCCTAAGATGATGCTATGCTAGGCAACAAGATACAGACCCAAGGATCTTACCTGTCTCTGAGGACCAGTAGGCTCAGATTCTCGTCTCCTTTGTCGGATAGCTGGTGCTGAATGTAGGGGGGAGTGGGCTGGACTTCCTGTCTGCTGTTCGTGTTTACTGTCAGATACTGTTTGAGAAGGTCCTTCATGTCTGTGGGAACTGTCCTCCTCAGTTACAGGCTGCATACCCCGACTTCGCCCATCATGCGTCTTCGGCCTGACTGCAGCATCTGCCCCCAAGCGCCTTCTCTCCTCACCCTCTTCAATAGGTCTTAGCTCCTCAGGCTCCTCATCTGTGGTTCCAGAGGTGCTTGGCTCAGCACCTGGGTGAAAGTCCTTCAGTTCTGTCTCCTTATCAATGATAACCCACTCCTTGCTATCAAAGTCCTCCTCCTCTGCAAGTGGCACTGAGCGGAAAGCATTGCTGAGGGCTTCATGTTCCACTGAAGCAGACACATCCATCCTACCACTTGCCTGCCGGTCAGCCTGGCCAGTATCAATGGACAGCATCTGGGCTGGCTGGGACGAGCATACAAGCCGTGATGGAGAGCCAGGTAAATCCATTCGAGATCTAGAGACAGAACATGAAGCCATTAAAAATACATCAGGTTTGTGGTTAAAGTTAGGGATCATAAGAGTTGAGAGGAAACCCATATAGTCCTTCTCACTCATTTCTTGGTATGGTTCAGAAAGACAGGCTTAAGCAAAAATATTTCTTTAGAACCTACAATGGCATAAAGATGTTCCCACTAAAGTGCTTCAGTATGACAGCCAGTTCAGCATCTCTCTTCCTTGTACATGACAGGATGATAACCAGTTTCCCCCAACACCACCAGTAAACAACCAAACAACAAACCTCCACCCAAACTAAAACACCCCTAAATCCTAAATCTACTGTCTGATTTAACAGTGTCTCTGCTGGGCTCCTATAACCTCTTCAGCTGCACTGTGCTATCTCTATGATGGCCGCTGAGGCCTCTAAGGCAGCCACGTGAGTTCTTTGAAGACAGCAAGAATCTTTGATCCCATTGTGCATAGAGGACCCCAAAATACTTTGGAGGAGCAGGAAAGAAATATGGCAAGTATCCTTTTACAAAGGGTAGTATAATGTTCAGTGGCTCACAGTCTAAATAGCAGCAGCTTCTGCAGCCATGCAGAAGTACCTTTCAAAGAGGCCCTGGAAGCTCCCTGTGTCCCAACAGCCCTGTCAGCATCTCAGCTGGAAAAGCCAGGGGCACTTCTGTCTTTCTGCTCCACAGTGTTATGATCCATGCTTCTCATCTGGCCTGCACCTGCTGCTTGCTTTGCTTCTCTGTCTATCACAGAGGCTAGCAGCTTGCTGCACAAAGCCAGGGTGTCTGCTGCCCAGAAAAAGGCAACTGCGGTGCGTTTTACAAAGGGATTTCAACAAGGACCATACAGGACCATTGCAGACTCTTGGGCTGCATCAAGAGAAGCATGGCCAGCAGGTCGAGGGAGGTGATTCTGCCCCTCTACTCTCCTCTGGTGAGACCCCACCTGGAGTACTGCATCCAGCTCTGGAGCCCTCAGCACAAGAAGGACATGGAAGTGTTGGAGCGGGTCCAGAGGAGGGCTACAAAAATGATCTGAGGGCTGGAGCACCTCTCCTATGAGGACAGGCTGAGAGAGTTGGGGTTGTTCAGCCTGGAGAAAAGAAGGCTACAGGGAAACCTGATTGCGGCCTTTCAATACCTAAGGGGGGCCTATAGGAAAGATGGGGACGATCTTTTTAGTAGGGCCAGCTGTGACAGGACAAGGGGTAATGGTTTTAAACTAGAGCAGGGTAGGTTTAGACTGGATATAAGGAAGAAATTCTTTACAATGAGGGTGGTGAAACACTGGAATGGGTTGCCCAGAGAGGTTGTGGAGGCCCCATCCCCGGAAACCTTCAAGACCAGTTTGGATGGGGCTCTGAGCAACCTGATCTGGTTAGCGGTGTCCCTGCTCACTGCAGGGGAGTTGGACTAGATGACCCTTCCAACCCAAAACATTCTATGATTCTATGAAAAGCGTTCCATGTGTGAGAAAGCATGAGGGGAAACAGAGAAGTGACTGACCACTGGGTGAGAGCTGCTTAGCAAAACTGGGTATATTTAACACAGTGGCAGGTCAGAGCTGAGATGGAAAGAATTACAAGCAAAATGAAAAAATTTTGATGAAGAAAGGGGAATTAGAGAAGGAGGTGAAGCAAAAGTTAATGTAAAGAAGGTTGTGAGCAAAACCAAAGATCTCAGCAAAAGCCATCTGATGGATCTGAAAGAAGCAAGGCAGTTATTTAAGTCTTAAAAATACATTATTGTAAATAGGGAACACTAAGAATGCAAATTAAGAATGAAAAAGAGCCTATACTGTGTGTGTGAAAAACAACTGGATTTTAAAGAGCTGTTGCTAAAAAAATAAAACTCTGAATTTAGCCAATGTCTTCATCCATTCCCCAGCACAGGAGAGACTCCTGGAGTGGAATAATTTACTCCAGAAAGCCAGAAGAATTTTCCAGTGCTGGCAGTCAGGTCTGTGTTGAGAAAAGATGAAAACAGAGTAAAGATAAGACTGTGTGGCCGTGTGGCAGAGTATTTGCACCATACTTAGTGCAGGCTACTTGGAAGATGAAAAAAGATCTTGATTTTAAAAACAGGAGCTGAGGGAAGAAGGCAGGAGAAAGAGATGCATTTTGGATAATACACATTTTCTATATGCATGATGATGAGTAGACAAGGAAGAGTGGGAGAAATAAATGAAGGAGTTAAAAGCATTCACTGAGTATACAGGACTAGTGTTGCTGTCTCTTACAAATGGCTTTTTTCCCCTTCTTATTTTAAAGACCCTTTCTTCAGAGCAAGAAAAAGAAGAGTTAGCAAGACCCACGATTTCTTATTCAAACCTTAAGTTACTATAGCAACACAAACTATCCTTCCTGAATTACAGAGAAGTGTTACAGCTTCCCCCAGCCACCCAGAATAAAACAGTACCTAACAAACTGGGGATAGTGCTAGAGGCTCATCCGCTCTCTAGTTCTTTTTGATCCCTTCATTTCCAGCTACTGTCTCCTTGCGACTGTTCCTTTTGGCTGAAGCCTGCCATATTTTCTCTGAGAAGGCCTGTCTCTCCCCTACCTCTTTTAGAGGGGCCATTTCACCAGTAAGTCCTGCAACTACAGTCCATGCCCTGACTTCCAATGGGAAGAGGAAGACAGAGTAGCAAAGGATGTGAAGGGGGTTACCGGCACCATGGGCTTATGTCTTGTAACACATATTCTCCAGCACACAGTACTTTAAAAAGCTTCTTTTAATTATTTTCATTATTCTTGGTTTTTTGTTTATTTCTTTGCTGTGGATCTGAAAGGTGTTCCTATTACCCTCAAAATCAGGGTGTAATGCATACTTTTCATGTGCAAACATGTGCAATACTATATGCTGAAAAATGAATACTATTATTGCCACTAATGAAAAATAATGAAATAATGAAACCCACAGATCAGGATCTGCCAGCTAGCTCCATACATCCTGCGTGTATCCTAACAAGATCCATTCTTCCCTCCCACCTCAGGCCAGCCAAAAGCTTTGTGACTGTTTACATTATCTCTGATCTGATGCTTTGCCTTCCCTCTGACAAATGTCCCTCCTTCCATCTGCGGAGTTCTTCCCATCCAGGGACAGGATGAGAATAATTTCTACTAACTCTCCTTATTAATGGACATGAGTGTCTCATCAGAAAGATCACAAAGCCCATGAACACCTCCACCCAGAAATGAACTTCCACTGCCTGCTGATCTAATGATTAAGTTGTTCTCAACAGTCAATCCTCAGGACACTGCTAAAAGCAGTAGGAGGCTACAGAGGGTAATCAAACCTTCTTTCATGTAGATCTGCTTTGCCATCAGCGGTGGAGAGGCGTTCTGATTCAGGGCTGTTCACACGGCGGTATCTTAGGGAGCGCACTTGTGCGGTGGGGGACTCCGGAGGCACTCGGACAGGGGAACTGGGGCAGACACCATTTCTCTGCTCCTCTTCCACCATGCACTGAGTCTGTAAGGGGTAAACACAGAGAACTTCAAAATCTGACTAAAGACATTGATTTCCCATCCTTCACTATTGCTCTATGCTTTCTTCCAGGGTACAGTTTCAGCTGCATTTTCACAATCTATACAAGCAGTGTTTGAAGGAATGCAAGGGCCCATATGCCCTGGCAATTACCTAGTATCAAAAGGTATGGATTTTAAATCAGTTAAAATATTTAAATATCTTTACAAGATGGCCTTTGAATTTCAATTACCCTGAATAGTTGATCCAAAGGAGTTATTATGGGCTAACCCACTGCATACACAAATCCTAACTGCTTATCTAAGATGTCTAAGAATTCATCTATGCAGGGTACATGCATTATATTTCAATGTACATACTTCTACTTCTAATGAACTTGGTACAGCTAAGCCATTTCCTAATTCCCAGGGTGGTTTGGTGGGGGTTTTTTTGTGTGTGGTTTTGTTGTTATTGCTGTTGTTGTTTTTGTTTTTTTAAATCTTCATCCTCTAAACAAAGTCCTACAGGACAAATACTCAACCACAACATCTGTAAGAGCTTTCCACAGACCCAAGGTTATGCAGGGACCTGAACGTGCTCAGGGACACTTGTGAGCATTGAGTGTTCATACTCTACCAGTACTTATTTTCTGTTTTCATATGGCCCTAGTGAATTTGATTTATTTTTTTTAATTTAGCAGCAGACAAAGGAGCAAAAGTAGGTGAGTAACATAGCTGCCTTCTGCCTTCCACTGTGTTGCTTCCCCTTGGAAAAGGAAACCTGCCAGTGCAAGTTCCTAATATGGAGAATGTTTACCCTTCTCTGTAGGATCCCTAAATTCACTTGTCCTCTATTAATGCCAGAGGCTCTGAATGTAAGCAGGCTTCTCACTAAAATGCTGCTGATCACGACACTTGCCTTTGTATATGTACTGTGTATGCAAGTCAGTCAGTGTCCATAAATTTGCAGATCTAGACCATCCAGGCTGGGTTTGGAATGCATAACTAAAGAGCCTTGGCAGCTAGGGAGAGCGGAGGAGAACTTTCAGGCATCACAGGAAAAGCAGAATAAATGATAATGGTTTAATCTGTAATCCATTCAGGCCAGGAGAAAGTTAGTGACAAAGGAAGGTCAAATGTGTTTGTGAAAGCAGCAAAATGCTGATGTAACTGTAGGGTAACAGACAATTTGGTAAGATCCAAGAGCAGAGAATTGGTGGATGGTGTGGGAGAGAAGGAAGAGGCTTCTGAAAAAACACAGAATGAGAACTTTGATCCAATGGAGGAAGGAGAACAAGACGGACGACTTAGAAAGGTCAGTGACAGTAAGCAAGGAAACTGTCTTTAGCACAGAAATGGGAGAAGTGAGACAGAAGGACATCTGAACTGTGTGAACAGAGAAACAAGGATGACCTTAGAGAGGAGGCATTGGGGAGAAAAAACATGGCAAGATCTACTCATCACCTAAATACAAAGAGCAAGACAGGGAGAGCCAGAGTTACTTCTAGTGCTACAAGACTGGAAGATGAAGGATGGTGAAACTGTGAATAGCAGAAGGGTGTGTTACACACCAGCTGCCCTTGCAGTTCTGAAAGACACAAGGGATGCCTGAGATTACAAGTGGAGGTGAATCTGTGCCCTCACCTATCAAATCTGCAGCCTCCTTTTCTTCTCCATGTGGTGACTATGACTTAAATAAAAACTGATTCTCTCTCAGAGGATAGTCAGACTAACGATAATATGCCTAGCAGAATGAAAGGACAGGCAAGAGTCAGACTAAAGATAACAACCCTTACAGAGAGAGAAAGGATAGGCTTCTTTAGCTTTGGAGAACATGATGCCCTGGGCTCTATTTCGTAGACTGCTGTGTAGCTACAGAGCTTGTCAGAACTGAAGTGCTCATTGACATGCTGACTAACTCCCTAACCTCCTTCGCCAGTAAACTGACAAGAAATAATGTATCCCTCAGCAGGAGAGTCACCTGGTCATGCTGGGGATCTTGTAGAAACCTCTCCTGCCTCTAGCTGCTGTTATGACAGGGCTTGTGAACGACAGCACTGGTACCTAAGCCATAACATACAACTAGCATGCAGGAAGGACATTTAGGACTCCTGACTGAAGAGCATCAAGGCACCTGGTGGCTCAAAGGAACAGAAAAAAAAAACCATAGGAGTTACCAGAATTTTTCTGTAATACTATTTTTTTTTCTTTTTTTTATGTTGTGGAAACAGAACTGTCCCACTCTACCAGGCTTTTCTTATTTCCCGTGCCTTCAAATGAGAACTGGGCATGCAGTTTACCAGTGAGACACAAAGAAGTGATTTGAACTTGGTTTATAATTCTCAGTATTGGAGAATGCTTCTGGTAATGTTACAACTAGCATGCAGGAAGGACATTTAGGACTCCTGACTGAAGAGCATCAAGGCACCTAGTGGCTCAAAGGAACAGAAAAAAAACCCATAGGAGTTACCAGAATTTTTCTGTAATACTATTTTTTTTCTTTTTTTTATGTTGTGGAAACAGAACTGTCCCACTCTACCAGGCTTTTCTTATTTCCCGTGCCTTCAAATGAGAACTGGGCATGCAGTTTACCAGTGAGACACAAAGAAGTGATTTGAACTTGGTTTATAATTCTCAGTATTGGAGAATGCTTCTGGTAATGTTCCATACAGATAACATGTTGATCCAAATTATTTGCATTGGAGAATTTTAAGCAAGTTAGATGAGATTATTTCTTGTCCATGCATAATGTTTTCTAATAAGACTAAGGATAGTGGAGATATCTACAGGGCTGAAAGAAGGACTAACTTTGTGCCAGTAGAGGCTAAAGTGAATTCTGCTCAGACCCAGAAGCCTGGTAGAATTAACATGCTAGTCCACAAATGTCCATTAAAGACAGATTTGTGAAGTGAATCCAATATGCCCTGGTAATATTTTAAGTCAGTTTGATGAAGGTTTCTCTGCTAGCAGATTCTGTATGTATCTGATGTCATGCCATATGACATTCTGATTGTTAAATAAGAATTGAGACCAACACAACAAATACTAATTTACTCACAATATGTAAGTTGGTCTAATAAACAAACTAATGGTAGATTCTCATGCTTAACATTTATTATGGAATCATCATTCAATGGGGATACCTCCAAGAAATTAGGTAATGTTTACAATAGAGGACTGAGAAACAGCTTAGGGATTATGAGGAAACCCAACTTCAGTATACACTTTATGTAAGCTAAAAAGTCTAACGTGATCTTGGAATGCAGAAATGAGAGACTATCAAGTGACAGTTTCTCTCACTCTTCACAGGGGTGAAACCATCATTAGATGCTCTTTACAGACCGCGTTACCCTTAGAAAGGGAAGATAAAAAATTGGAAGAGAAAAATCAGTGATGATTCAAGATGTAGAAAAATATGACTTATGAAGATATCTCTGATGAAATTTATTTACTCAAGAGGTCAGGAAACAAAATTTTAGTTTATAATTTGTTTATAATAACCTTGATTATTTCTGATATTGTATCAGCTATACAAGGACTAGAATTCCATTGCTTGAAGTATCAAGATCCTAGATAATGATATAATGACTGTATGAAAGATTCACTCTAGCATTATTGGCCCCCAAAATGTCATTTGCATAAAGATTAAAATTAATGCCAATGGCATTTACTCTGTGAAAAAACTGTTTGTAATTTCCCATTTCCGCAGGGAAATTCCACAGTGCTCTTTGGGTTGCACTATGTAGGATGCTACATCAGTGGATCAGGGCAGCTTCTAGCAGTCTGTGAATCCATTGCCCTAAATACAACAGCCACAGGAGATAAACAGATGTTCTTTACTTTGCTGATGCTGATCCTGAGTTTGTTGCGATTCACATCTGTCTCTTCCCAAACTTCAGCCTCATTGAAAGCGGTATTTGGAGCCTGACCAAGACCTTCTGCTGGCCGGCCTGACAGGATGGGAGGAGCATTCTCTTGATCACTCAGATGTTCACCCTGTAGGACGTCCTCCGTGTTCTCACGAAGCAAGTCCCCAGGTACCGGAGTGACATTAACCACCCTATGGAAGAGATGAGAAGAAAGGTAAAATTATTAGTACTGTAAGGAGGCCTACCACACTGTCCCACAGAAATTCCTTAGCAACTTTAGAGTATTACCAGGTTGAAAAAACAGACAGTCCAGCATTATCTCAGACATAACCTGAAATAGAACAGGAAGATTCAACCTAACACATAAAGACAGTGGGATGGATCAGTGAAAGCATCTCGGGACCCTCGATACACAGGCTGTAAACTTCTTCAGGATTGCCCATTACACAATATTTGTAGAAGAAACATCGCCTCTTTGATGCATGAGCAAATGAGGCTTAATAGGCCTTATAGCTTTTATCTTCTATGGTATTACTGAGGATTATTATTATCCCTTAACGTCAACCCCCTCAAAAAGTACCAAGACAGACAAGTGAACTAAGTCTTATCAACTTCCATTTGGACTCATTTCCATCTCTGAGCATGCAGCTCTGTGTACCTTTGCACCCTGTAAAGGTCAAGGAGATGTGTTCGAGGTGTGACCAGTGATGCTCTCTGCTGCGTTTAGCTTACTATCAATCACAAACCCACCCTACTGCAAGGCAAAAACTGCCTCACAGCAGGTGCTCACAGAAGCTCCAGCCATGTGTGCCATATAATATGCAAAATATACAAGCACATGGGTTCCATCCGTCCTGGCCAAAGGTCTCCAGACATCTCTTAATGTTACTCCAACCCACATAACCATCCCCAGTAGAAAATGTGTTTTCAGCACAGCAAGGGTTTGAAAATGAGTTCTACCACCTTAGATATATGTTAACACATATAAAATGAAATCAAGCGGTGGCTGCCATGCAGCTCCAACTTCCCAGGATCATAATGGCCTTGAAATCTTTCAAAAATTAACTCGTTACTGAGCTTGTTATCGAGGATGTCCATAGTCTGACTGGCACAACTGCAATACTCACCCAAACATGGCTGCTGTTTGCCTGGTGTTTTGTTGTGGTGGAGTAGAGGTGCTAGTGGACAGCAAAATATCTGTACCAGCCTTCTCCCAGTCAAAAGCTTCATTTTCAGTGATGCCTCTTTCTTTCATGCTGTTCTCGAAAACGGACATGATTAGCTGGAATAAATTTACAAAAACAATTTATGTTAAGTAGCTGAGGGTGGCTCTCACAAAAAATCTGAAGTATGAGCGTAAGGACCAAGTGCAGCTTATAATCTCCATCTTGCCTATGAAAGGTACCAAGGAATGAAAGCAAATGTCACAAAATCTTATTGGTTGTTTCTCAGGCTCGTTTTGGCTTGGAAATTGAAATTGCTTTAAATCTACAAAAGAAGCGCATGCAACATTTTGACACTAATTTGATGAAATCGTGCAGTTGGCTTGCTACTCTAGCTCTAAAGCCTTAACTTCAGCTCAGCTTTCCTGCATATTAGACATTTGCAGAATAGTACATTTGATATGTAGAGTTCAAGGGCTGCCAGAAGACATAAAAGCAACAGAAAAACACGGTCTTAGGATGCAGAATTGTTGCAGTGAGGATGCAGAATTGTTGCAGTGTCTGTCTCAAATACAGCTTGGTCAGGAGCCCTGTGATATGCACAAGGTGGCCTGCCACATTCGGCTGCGGAAGAAAATAAAACTGTAAAAGGGATGATACAATTTTCTTTATAAGATGGCAGGTACAAATGCTCATGCTGACATGGTTTATGCTTGTTGCTTTCTAAGAACAGATATTCTTCAGAAGAGAATGAAACTACGGGCAACAGTGCTCCATTCATCAACACATTACCCAGGGAAACCTGATGTTCTGCTGTCAAAGGGAAACTGGATGCTATAGGCCAACACAGCCATATGTAAGGTCCTGCATTGCTAATAAAATTATTCAGCTAAATAATGCAGAACCGAGAGGATTCAGCCTAAAGTCTATATGGAGAGAGAATATGACAAATACATTTGGCTTATGGCACAGAATTAGTACTAAGTTATAAATAAAAATTGCCCTATTTGTTTGCATTTATATTCCAGTTCTGTTTATCTGTTATCATCATGATCAGAAGGCCAGGAAAGCCTGCCACTTCCTACTACCTTCCACCAAACTGCATAAAATGTCTATTTGCAGCTTTCAGTTGAGCCATCTTTTCCCTCCTTTTTGTGACCTAGAATCCTAGAATTAGGTGCTCCACTCCTGCAGTGGCACTACATTTGATTAAAAGAATTTGCAGAGTTGACTGTCGGTCAGACCAAGGAACAGGTAACACATCTCCAGAGAGTGGATGTGACATGGCAGTGGTAGCAGCTTCTTTGATTTGAAAGGGAATTTTACTGTTGTGACAGTTTAATATGATAGGATTGCATTTCTGCTTGTTAGCCTCATATCACGATACTCTCACCTCTGACGGAAACAGGAGTTGTGCTGCTGCTGTTGGCAGGGAATTTCTTGCTCAAAACTGAATGCAAGTAACTAAAGGGTCACAATCTTGCTTTTAGTAAATGCATGTCTGGTATTTAGTAACATTAGATGGATCTTTTCTCATGAATTTGCCCAATTACTTATTGAATGCATAAGCTTTTGGACTACTTCTATGGCAAAGAACGCACCAATTATGTGAACTATCTTCCTTGCTCATTCAAACCTGCCACCTGCTAATTTCATTTGGCAGTTCCTCATTTCTGTATCAGAAGAAGCAGAAAACAATCATTCTCCATTCACTTCTTGCCATTCTGCCTTTGATTTTAAAGATGTCATGTACATGTCAGTCCTCTCCTTTTTTCAGAGTGTACTGTCCTAGTCTAATTGGTCTTTCCATATCTGGAAGTGAATCTATCTCTAGCCTCCTTGTTACCCTTCCCTACAACTCCTCTGATTTCAAGCTATCCTTTTTGAGGAACAGAACTACACATAGTACTTAAGAGTATGCTTCACACAGATTTACATGTAGTATAAGGATATTTTCTGTTTACTGTCTAATACTACTCTAATTATTCTTAGGATTATATTTGCTTTCTGACTGCTACTTTGGCAAAAATTATTGTCAAATATCTTTTAGAAATTAATATCCCCATATCCTCAAAAACTCCTTCCAAGAACTCCATATATTTGTAGACAGACCTCTTTACAAAAACCATACTGACTTCTGCTCATCAGATCATCCTCACCCACTAATCCCAGTCTTTATCACAGTTTCTGATTCTTTGTGATGTACATGTATGCGTCAGGGACCGGTATCTTCTGAAGCCATTTAAAAATTGGTACTGCTTCTGCCACCTTCTATTCCTTTGATACTGAAGCAGTCTGAAGAAGCCACATGCTAAAATTAGAAGTTTAGCTGTCTTATTCTTAGCATTCCTTCATGCCGCCAAGGACCCACTCAGTCAGAACAACTTGTGTTATTTTCTGCTATAACTTCTGTAATGCTTGCATTTAACTTCGCAGGCCATTTGGGATTTTACAGACCTCTACTGTATTCCCCACGGTGTCTTTTTTTGCAGGCTGAAGGATACTAGTGTCTTCAGCTGCCATTATTCTCAAGCTACTCTGTGGTCTTATTGAGCCTTCTTAGCTTTCTCTGAACCCTTTATACTTCTGATGAAAGGTCAAAGCTTTACAAGGAGGAAAGTGGAGTGGGAAACTGCACAGAGCAGTCCCAACAACAACCACTGCTCCCAGAAGTCATGCAAAGAGTTACTGGATCCTGTCTAGGGATCCTCTGCCTGCAGGCATAACATTATTAGAGACCAGAAGAGTTTCCACAGTCACTGCAAGCCTCCCATTCTGAGTTTCCTTCTGCTGGGCCCAAGAACAGCTAACTTGGCAGAGCTAGGAGGAAGATGACAAGAGATCCCTCAGTTACACAGGATGTCAGATAAAGAGCATAGCAACAGCCTTGGCAGGAGGTGCTACAGATCAAAAGATCTTTAAATTGCAAGGGACCTCAGGTGATCACCTAGTCCACACCCTACTCAAAGCAGGGCTTACCTTTAAGTCAGATCCAGTTTCAAAGTCAGATCAGCTTGCTCAATGCCCTGTCAAGTTATGTTCTGACCATCTCCAAGGATGGAGATCCCACTACTGTTTGACATCCTACTGGTAATAACGTTTTCTCATATAGCTAACTGCAATTTCCTTTGTTGCAGATTGTGTCAATTGCATCTCATCCTTTCACTGTGCACCTCAGAAGAGTCTAGCTCAGTCCTCCCTACAGGTAGCAGAAGGCAAAACCAGGATCTCCTCCGATTCTTCTCTTCTTAAGGCCAAAGAAACCCACTTCTCTCAGCCTCTCCCTTTATGGCATGTGTTCTAGCTTCCAGTGAGCTCACGCCAGTTTGTAGGTCTTTCTTGTACTGGACTCAGCTTTCCCAATGTGATTTAATAAGTGCTGAACAGAAGGGAATAATCACTTCCCTTATACTGCTGGCTATGCTCTTCCTAATACAGCCCAACATAGAGTAGCTTGCTTTGTCACAAGGACACTCTACTCTTTCATGGTCACTACTAAGCCATACAGGGTCTGCAGAAGCAGAGCTTCTCCCTAGCCAGTTAGTTGATTCCCAGCCTGTACTGTTTCATACATTTATTCCATCCCAAGTGCAGGACTTTGTACTTGCCTTTGCTGAACCTTATGAGGTTCCTGTAAGCCTGTCAAGGTCTCTCTGAATATCAGTACTACCCTTCAGCATACCATCTACTTCTTCCTAAACTGGTACCTTCTGTGAACTAGCTGAGAGTGTGCTCTGTCCCCCTTGTCCCATCATCTGGGTCCTTAATGAAGACACTGAACAGTATTAGATCCAGTACTGCTCCCTGAGAGATACCACTAGTGGCTAGCCACCAACTGAACTTTGCACTGCTGATCACAACCCTCTGACACCCATCAAACCCGACAATTTGCCACTGACCTTGTGGTCCACTTATTCAAACCGTCTCTTTCTAATCTGGCTACGAAGATATCATGAGAGACTGTGTAAAGTCAAGGTAGATAACTGCTCTTCTCTGCATTCATAGAAGTCACTTCCTCAAAAAAGGCTGGTCAGGTTGGTCAGGCATGCGCTGTCCTGGATAAATCCATGCTGCCTCTTCCCAGTACCCTTCTAATCTTTCATGTATGTGGACATGCTTTCCAAAAGTAGTTCTTTCATAATGAGCCCAGCTTCCCTCTTCAGCAAGAATATAATGCCCACCATACCTATGCCTGTATACACCACTCCATTAAGAATTTTTTAGTTTGCATACCGTTGCCCTAAGGGTAGATAGAGGCTGACTTGCCATATTTCTTGGCAGTAACAGACCTAGCTTTTTGGTGTCTGGACAGAACACAAAACCAAGAAGAGTGATTATGAAGCATGTGCATACATGAACAGTATTATCTCTTTCTCAAAAACTTAATGAGTATCTATTTGATGGGGTTTGAAGGTAGGCGAAGAGACTTCAGGGAAGACTGAGATCAGGTGATGAGGGAACATAGGAAAAGGTAGTAGATGACCAAGTAACATCTTCTCATAAGAATTCCTTGATGCAGGTGTATGTTCATCCATCCACCAGGTAAAAAAAAGTTATGTACACATTATTGTAACATAAAAATTAAGCTCAAATCATGTAGCTACCAGACAGGACTAATATCCAGTACACCCAAAAGGTCTACACCACATGCAGTCCTATGAAAGCAACCCATTACCACAATGCCTGTAGTTAGCCTCACTTGGAAAAGAGCTTCCAAGTCATAGGGAAGTTATGGTGGAAGACCAACAGTTTGGATAGGTCTCACTGGGACTTCCTCATATACATAGGAAGTGTTGGCCATTCTGGAACCCTGGAAGGTAACAGGAAAGGCACAAGGCAGTATATTTATTTCAGAGTAGCTGCACTGTACAGCAATCACTCCACCTCTCCAGGGTCCAGAAAGAGAAGGCAGGCAACTGCCACAGATGCATATCAAATCCTCTTCCCTGCCTATAGGGTAAGCGGAGATCCACAGCACCCCAGTGAGAAGAAATACGAATTTTCCCTCTGAAGGTTATCAGAGTCACAGAAGGATGTTATTGAAACAGGGACAGAGCATGGACTGGATCAGTTTTGCCCCTTTAGGGCTGTTCAGAATCCTGGGCTTCCTACTGGGTCAGATTTAACAACAGAAAGGGATAAGCAGTAAAGAAAATACATCGGATAAACCAAACTGTGACACAGCAGTGGGAACTAGGGAACCCCTGTGGTACCTTTTTCTCCTAGCACTGGACAAGGACTCAGTAGATGCAGGCTGGTGAGGGCATGGACAGTCAGGCCATGTGCCAGCTCTAGACCATGTCACATCAGCATATGTCAACTTCCAGAAGACAATGTGCAATTCCAACTCTTTGAGTATCAAAAACCAGTGGTGGAATAAAGAAGAGGCCCACCATGTTTCTCTATTAAAGATGTCAACGTTCATGAGGACATAAAGCTTAATTGCACATTTTGCAGTACCATACCACGTTTTGGGCTGATGAGACAATCAATCTCCCTGAACGAGAGAGAAGCTGCCAACTGTGCAGAAATCACCCATTAAGCTGTCACGGTACATCTTGTCAAATGCCTTCTCCTGGCCAAGGTTCAGGAAATTAATCACAGTCAATTCTGAAATACCATGTGAAAGAGGTCCCAAACCAGTTATGGATTGTCTAGATGCTCCAGCCTTGAATTCTTCAAGGCTCATCTAGGAAGATGGAATCTTTTAGCACAAACTTCAGGCACAGTCAGTTGCTCTTGCTCAAGTTTCTAAACTGCACTGTAATCCCGAACACAGTATTGAAGAATAAATATTAGGCATACCTCTTAAGCAGTAGGGGTCCCCTTTTTACAAGGGAAGGCTCCTGATATGTGTGTGTAAGCTCTAGAGGGATGCCTGGGGACAAAATACTAAGCCTATGATGGAAGACTTCCAATAACTTGGCCAGCATGAGAGAGTTTAAACTGGCACTTGTTGTTCACAGGGCGTCTTTCACAAATGCTCCAACAGTAGCTGGTATTGACTGGATCTGAAAGGAAAAGGCCCATGTACAAAGCTCTTACCTTCCCACATCTGCTCTGGATGTGTACAGAACAGCCACTCTCTTATACAATCACAGGTAACGTGATCACTTTTTCTTGGGTGAAATGCAATTCACAATCCACCAGCTGAGGGAATTTGGTGGGCTCCCAGGCAAAGGCACCCCAATTTCTATAATCTTCCAGGACCAAAGGTCTTTTCTTTTCTGATACACACTGCAAAAAGATGGATCTCTGGGGAGAACAGCCAGCCACCTCCCCAACCATACCTGAAACTATCCCTCTACCCAGCATGCAGCTACAGTAGAAAAGATTTTCATGCACCTTTCTCACATCCTATCTTCACTATACCAGGGAGAAGGCATGTCTCTCTTGCTGTCAAATGAGTCAGAAAACCCAAAAATGTTGCTCTAATGCCCACATCGTCCTGTTGTGAAAGTGCTAAAAGTCTAATCCTAACCATGAACCGATACTGACAATGATCCATTAAAGGATCAGGCTTGGTATCATAGGCCATGAGCCAAAGAAGTGCAAACCCACAAGGTATAAGTAAGATCCATCACATGACAGCTCAACTCTGTTTTATTCTACCATGATTTTCTTCACCTATGCCTACGCAAAGCTTGTGCCATCTATCCATCAGAGATTAGTGGTCTCCAGTAACACTTAGTCTTCAGTTACAGCCTGGCATATCTCTCTTCTGACATGATCTCAGGGGCTCAGAACTGTGATAAAATCGCTACTCAACATGAAGTGCGCTTAGGAGGATCTAAAAATGGCAAGTGAAGGCAGATAACACTTTTTGATGGCTTGGGGCCATAGATGTCAATAGTTAAGAACTAGATACTTCCCATGGAGCTAGAGCCCCAGTCTGTGACCAAGTATGATCTTGGCAACCTTCACTGCCATGAGAAGTAGGTCCAGGAAGAACAGGTTCACCATCCCATCAGCTTTTGGGCCCAGCTAAGATCACTGGCTGAGTAAGAGTGAATCTGCTGCGGACACACAATGGAGTAATCCCTTTTCCCCCCAAGGCAGGTGACTACTTGGATGCTGCAGAGCAACAGCTGTAGTCCTGAGTGTTAGCAATGTTATTTGCATGTGTTAGGGATGATATGATCTTCCCAGTCAGAGCTGGTAAGGGAAAAGACAGTAGTGATTACTTAATTGAGGCAAATGAGAGATAATCATGATAGCTAACAAGTGCAAAAAAGAATAAAACAATCACATGGGGCAAAGATCTGAGTAGGAGAATTGCAAAACTATGAGACAGAGGAGAGAATTTACAAACAGACAGAAAAAGCCATAAGGTCCTCATTTGTTTGGTTTGGGGTTTTTTTGTTTTTTTTCTTTAAGCAACAATACAGAGAGGGAAGGGTGTAGGGGGGAAGTCACGGGGTCACTGCAATGATGTATCTGCATTGCCTTCCACCCCTAAAACTTTTTTCCTGTGACAGTGATAAAACAAGTCTGAAGACAGATGCAGTTGCTTTTTCCTTCATGCAACAGTTAATGTGCGCCACACAATGGTGGTGACTGAAATAGACCTATTTCACCCCTCTCCCTTTCCCATCCTTCAAACTAGCATATCTTAGATGGACAATCCCAGACGCTGATGGTGGCAGAGCTCAAGGAAAAGATTGCAAACTTCAGGGCATGGACCACTTGGAGCAAGGAGGACAGCAGCAGTGGCCAGTCCCCTATTTCCTGTCCCCATTTACAAAGGAGCAAGAAAGGAGGGGCTGACCCAGTATGTCTCTTCTTACATTCATGTCTGGCCTCTTTCTAAAGCCAAAAGCATCCTATGATATCCAGCACCCTGCAAAGCCAGAAGACACACATCAGGAGAAGTTAGAGAGATAATACATCAGAATTTAGACAGCGAGGGAGGAGGGAGCAGTCAGAATGGTCTTATTATCAGATGCTCACATGCAGCGTTTATGCATCATTCCCCACTTCAAAATGATGGAGATGGGAGAGGAAGGATTTTACCAAACTTCATGCTACTGCAAAAGAAGCCAAAGCTTTACTTGGTACATGGAGATGGGAGCACTCAAAACTGCATTGCCACTGGATAAACTAGAATATTAGAAAGTCTTAGGAATAGAATAGAACATCATAACTGCAGTTTATCACTTCATGGGCTACATACATCTTGAATGTGCAATGCTGGCAAGTTCCCACCTCACAAAGGCACAATCGGACACAGTTCAGAGGAGGACACAAACTAAGGGTGTGGAAAGGTTTCCTGATGGGAAAAAGCAAGTAAGTAGACTAGGATCCTTCACTCTGGGCAAAAGAGTAACTGAAGAGCAACACCATGGCAGTCTGTAAGATTCTGTGTAGCTGGGAAGCTGGAGAGGCGCTAGGGACCAGCGATCACAGTTATGTCCAAGATGTAAGGGGCATTAAATAAGGCTGGCAGGTGGCAAGTTTAGAACAAACAGAAGAAAGTATTTCTTCTCACAGCAAGCACTTAAGTTGTGGTGCCTTCCTGTCACATGGTGGATGCCAGAGGTTTATATGAATTCAGGAGGAGACGGACAAGTTCATGGAAGACAAATTCATTGAGGGCTATGAAATACAGAGACTTTTTTTGGTTTAGGAGATTCTTGAGCCTCAAGGATCCTTGATTCTTGAGCTTTGAGAGTTTTCTGGGGAAATGTCACTGAATGCTCATTCTTTTATAATCTTCCCACAGCCAACACTGTTGGAGACCTGCTACTAGGCCAGACAAACCTTTTCTCCAGCCCAGTGAAGCTGCCATTTCATTCTAATTTCTCTCAAAGAGGAGAACTCTGAGGTCGACTAGAGGAGGGTAGCTATATGAAACACCAAACCTGTCCAGCTACAGGACCACATTCAGAGTCATAATCCTCACCTGGTGATTAGCATACATCTTAAATTTAAATATATTAAAGAGCTAAGAAGGAAAATGGTGAACTGTAACTTCAAATTATACTCGTATGTTTTATTCTGTTTCCTTATTTCTAATCTTGTCATTCCAATTTTTAAATAAACTATGACTTTATATATTAGTAGATATACTTCTCCATTTTCCTTAATTTCCCTGACAGTCTGGTACTGGTGATAAATTCAGATGCCATCTGATATACTTTTTAATCTTTCACAGTAATAAATTCAGATAAATCAGTATTAAGACATCTCTGGAGCCGAGATGTTTGGAGAGTTTGCTGGCTGGAATAGGCCTCCAAGTCAAGCTATGAGAATCAGTGTTTGGTGGCAAGCTGCAGGTGCCAGAATTTTGTGGGGAGTTCCCTTTTGGAGGGTTCTTCCCAGGGCTGCACCTGCAAGAAACTGAAGGCAAAAAGGCAATTCACAGCTTCAGACAAATCCCCTACTGTGAAAGAGCTGTTTGTGATTAGTACTGCACTAAATTTGTCTGGAAACATCTTCTTTCATTTCTATCTCCAGGATGGCTTTTCAGTAACGTTAGGGCACAATTATTTCAAACTTGAATAGAATATAGAAGGATGTAGGTTCAAAAAGAGCTTTGGAGATCTCTAATTCAACCATCTGCTCAAACCAGGGCTAACTGCAAAGTCAGATCAGGTTCCTCATCCAGTTGACTTCTGGAAACCCCCAAGGATGGAAATTCCACCGCTTTTCTAGGTACCTGTTCTGTACGTCAGAACCCTCATTCTGATTTTCGTCCCCCTAGATTTAGTCACAATTTTCCCTGCTGCCTCTAAGAAAAGTCTGCCTGTATTCTCCCCACAACCATCCTTGAGGCAGTGGCAGACAACAATCAGATCCTCTCTTTGACTTTTCTTCTCCAGGCTAAACAAATCCAGCTGGCTCAGCATCTCCTCAGTCCGCCTCCATCCCTCTATAGCTGTCCCCTCCTAGTGACAAAATGTTATTTTTCTACTGTACTATCCAGAAAGTATTTGCCCCTTTTTTTTTTTTTTTTTAAAGCATTGTGGTTGCTATGCTGCAACACATACGTGGCTAAAATACAAAAGCACTATTGGAGAGAGTTTGCTGGAACACCCTCCACCCTCCTACCATTTTCCCACACATTTGATGCACTATCAACAGGAGCAGGCACTCATAAAAGACTGCACAGACCTGCTGATAAAATGTGGTTTTTATCACTCTAGTTTTAATTTACAGAGAAAAATGCTGTGATAAAAGAGGGACATGGAATCAAGTTGCCTCAGTTATATTGTGTTAGTTGAGCTACAGTAACTGATCACATATATGCTGATAGCAAACAGTGAATGGGAGAAAACAATATGTTAAGATGATTATTAAAGAAAGATAAAATAATAGCTAACGCTCGTATGAGTCTGGAAGAAAACAAAGGGGTTGGTGTGCACTGTTGAGTTGTTGGCGTAGGCTCTTTGCAGACTTTGGCAAGCTGTGCTAAAATTCCATCACATTTGGAGTATCCCAAACCTTTTGCGTTTTAATGAAAGCCAGAGGTAGTCTGTTTGGGAAGAGCTTTCTGGTCTGGAGCACAGGATTATTTTGCACAGGGTTGTGGAAGGAGAAGAAAAAGCTTTTGAGGTGTTGAAGAACTGTGCAGTCCAAACTTTTTCTCCTGGCCCTGGGAAAGGTATTCTTCAGCCAGATATGAACACATGCATGAAGATGTTAGAAAATCCAAATGCCAATCCAGAGTGCCATGCATCAGACTGGTAACAAAGAAAGGCTCCTACCTGATAGTCTGGCTTGGTGAAGTAGTCCAGGCTTGCAATATGATCCAGAAAAAGGTGGAACTCTGAAGGCATGTGTTTTAGCAGCATTCGGTGTTCATACTTTTCTTTTATCATGCCAACCTGCTCCTGGAAAAAAGAAAATCTCTCAGAACCAAGAATCTCTTCTATTGCTTCATATTCATATAGTCTTATCATTCCTGGAATACCATCTAGCCTTATTGTTCCCAGAACACAGCCTCTTGGTGTCCCTAGCAAAGCGAGGTTGATCATGGCTGGCAAAGGTCGAAGGGGAATCCTGAGTCAGAAACACACTTCAGAAGCTGTCCCTTTAGCAGAGCCTTCTGCACAGGTGATCTATTTCTTACCAAGGATTTTATTCTCTAGCACAAAGTATTTCCAAGACAACATGAACAGTTAGCTTTATTCTGTTTAACTTTCCAGTTGTAATTCCCATTTGGCTTGTTTGGCATGGCAAAGCATTATCTTCCTGCCTTTCTAGAGGCTCTGTTTATTTGTCAAAAAAACAGCCCAGCCTTTCCACTTTTGTTGTTTGCTTTGCAAGAACAAAGTCACTTGATCAAATATGATTAGCAACATGCACAAGAATATGTCTAGCTACTCCAAATAAGACAAGCTCCACACTGTCAGAACACACAAAAGCATCTTGCAGCAAGATCTGATGAAAAGCAGGCTCTGGCTTTACTTCAACAAAAAGCTGCACTGAGCTGCATGAGGAATAATTAGAGTCATAATAAAAAAAATGAAGCAACCTGTCTTAAGCACAGACACTAGGTTTCCTACCTTATCTTTGATCTTTCGCCATGGAAGCTGACCAACCGCAAACTCCACCAACATGTAAAAGAGGGACCACAGATCATCATGCCTACCCATCTCCTGGAGAGAGAAAAAAAAAAAAAAAAGAAAAAAAAGAGATCAAGACTCAGGAGCAAAGCTCAGTAGTCCAGGTGTGCTACCTCATTTTAAAAAGCAGGAAGAGAAGTCATACTTCCCTTTCAATGATTAAAGAAGCCAGATTAAAGACTAAAGATGCAAAATTAAACTTTTATTAAACTTGGCAATGTCAATACAGTCATAATCCCATTTGTTTTCCTTTTTGTGAATATGTTAGGGAAGAGTTTTTTATCTATACAACAAAGCACAAGTTTTCCATAGGGCTCTCCCTCATCGAGTATACAGGAGTGGAATATTTATCAATGGGATGTTAAAAAAATCTAGATTAAGGAAAAAAACAAGGCTGTGTGTAGAAAGTCTTTTTTATTATTATTTTTATGCTAAATATCATTCAAACTCTTTGACAAGACAGCATTTACTCAAGGGCTTTTGGAAAACACTCATCATCAAACACCTCAACAATTTACAGATTTATAACATTTGCACATACCACTCTCCTCCTGGCCTAGCAAATGGGAAATTAAAACATGGGGATTAAGGCTGAAATTGTCAAAGCACATGAAGTCATTTTTGGTGCTCAACATCCAATGTCTAGAACATGATTTCTCAGAATAGCATGCATTATATAGCAATTTTGTTTGTCTAAATATACCTTCAGCTGATGCAAGCTACAGCTGGCACTATTCAGCTCTTCCAAAATTATACCTCAGGTTTCTCAGTGTCTCCCAGGAAATAGAACGAATTCATGACAGCATTCAATCGCCCTCCCCACATCACACTTTCTACCTGCAGACAAAAAAATAAAAAAACTTGAAACTTCCTCATGTGTAATAGGTCATCCTACAGACTCATCCCAAATAAGGCCAGAAACCTGGAGATAATGCAGGAGGGCTGATAGTTTCCATCTGGAAAGCACTTAGCAGCAGAAACAGAGGACTTACAGTTTACTGTCTACACAGGAACGTTACTGAAATATGACAAATGATTGTTTTGAGAAGAATGCTGGATGAGACTTCTGGAAGTATTTAGAATGAAACAGGCCAGACACTATGTAAATAATGGCTCTTTTCAGGGAAAAATAAACCTAGCTTTCACTAGGTGGCTTTTCACCTGACAGCATGATGTTAATATTAAAAATTCCAGGTAGATAATGGATTTGGGGACCTGGCAGTTGGTAAATCACAGCCAAGTTCTGCAAGAAGCTAGCAGCCTGGCACTTAACCTGATTTCCACTTTAGTGTCTCTTTTTTTTTTTTTTTTTTTTTTTTGCTTAAAAAGTGTCTGATAACGCAATAATTACAATTATTAAGGGTGCCAACTAGAGAGGATCCAATAGCTGAATCATAATTTTGATTTTACAGTCAGCCTTGACTACCTAATGGAATTCATCTGATATGCTAACTTCCGTAGGTAACAAACCAGAACTCACGCCTCTGACTCCTCTGCTCCGGAAAACAGGTTTCTGAGGTGAAATAACCTTATTGTTAATTCCTTATAACGCAGAAATACTCACTCTGTTTTTGTGTGCATTCACCGAAGCATAGCGGACGGTTCCTCGAAAACCAGCAACATTGCGAGGCTGAAGGGAGACAACAGAAAATCTCAGAGGCAGAGCAGATTACTAAATCCCCTGTGCAGCTAAGTCCTGAGAACTTCTCATCTATACTAGTATTTTGTATGTAACTAAGGCATACAAAGCTCTTACTGCCTTCATCTGCTCTAGCAGCCAGCTACACAGACAGCATTCTCCAATTCTGCATTTCCAGAAAAGCTTATTTTACAGAGAGGGCAAGGTGGTTACAGTGCTAAGTTAGAATAGCAATAGTCTAGGCATAGAGCTAAGAACATTATACAAGATAGTATTTTCCTTTTTAAACTCCAGGTCAAGGGAAAAGCTAGTAAAGAAGCGCAGGTGCAAAACTGAGTCATGAATAACAAAAGCTAAGCAAAGCCTGAGGGCAGCCTGGTCAGGACAAGAACAGGGATCCCCACTCTGACACAGGGCAGATGGCCATACTCATTTGCTGACAGTGCTTGTCAACATCCTCTGTAAGACTTAAACAAATTAAGAACCTCTGACTTTCACAGTTCTTGCTTTTTCCCTAGATTCTTCCCAGTATATCCTAAGCCGTATATCTATTTTCTCTTTCTCTGATTCTCTTGTTCTTCGCATCCTCAGGAAGTGAAGGCTTGATATAGTGGCCTTAGGAAGAAGGCAGTCCTATGACTATTCCTCTGAGCTGGAGGCTTTTTCTGTTCTGGGGGCTGAGCAACACTTCCAACTCTTTCCACTGCTGCCTCCACAAGAACATTAGACCATGTGAGTTCACTTACTAAAGATGTCATTGTTCTGAAAAAATTGCATTTAAATAATAACATCCACCAAATCCTTTCAGCTTAGCTAGAAGCACTAGAGTTAATAGCAGTGCTTTCAAAATTCACATGGCAAACCCAGGTTCAGGCCCAGACATAAGGCTAAGCTTGGGCAAAGAACTAAACATACTCATAATTAAGATCCTACTCTTGCAGAAATTTGAGCACATTAACAACAACTCTAATTGGGTAACTTGTCCCACTTAGGTCAGCTGATTCATGTTTGTTCTTTTAGCTGCATCTATGCTTTCAGAACCATGCCTAAAACTCTGTACTTTTATTCTACAGCACCCTTCTGTCAGTTTAAATACGTACAATTCAGTTGCTTCCTTTTGGGTAAAAGGAAGTTGCTCCGAGTTCCAAATACTCTCAGAAAGAATAAAACTTCAAATGTTTTTTAAACAAGTTCACTGACACCACGTCACTAACACACACCTGAATGGTGTATAATGCAGCTCTTAAATTATAGCGACTCCAAGCAAAAAAAGCTGCAAGTCTATCTCACAACTCCTTTATGGTAATCAAATACTCCACAGGGAGAACCCATCTGCATTTCCCATGCACTTAATACAACATTTAATCTTGCAGTACACCAGCTTGAGCTATAAGCTACTTATTTAGCAGCAGGTGACAGTCAAGATACCATATTCGTGATCATGCACCTCATTCCTCCTGGATCATACATTTAAGATTCCCACTGACAAATGACTGCAAAATATTCTTAGAACTCAGGGAATTCACTGATGTGAGCTCCTGAAAAGCACAATACTGGCCACTGGAATCAGTCATTACCATAAATGTCCGCTACATATTCAAAAGCAAGAAGACATTCCTCCTTTCCATTATGAGTGGAAACTAGTGTGTTTGGATACTTTTCATGAGCCGCAAAATAAGAGCATATTATGAACAACTGTTTTGTAGCCCGTAATGTTTTGGGAACAAATATTGTTCAATGTTTGCAGTCCATGGGAGTTTGTCTTTCATGTTCTTCCCCTGCTTCAATGTCTTCAGTTATTAACTATGTATGTACTGAACCAAGTACCACGTGCTGGTTTCAGTATGGTTGGCAATGTCTCTGAAAGTCTTTTTAGATCAATACTTACTATTTCTGGCAGACAGGCTATCTTTGCAGTCTTTAATTAGATCTATTCTGATACCAACTCTAGGCAGTTTGCCTGTGTATTCCCCTGCTCTTTCAGAAGCAAACCAAAAGACCAGCTGTCTTTTAACTGTGCATCTGTCCCACAGCCAACATGAAACAGTTCACCAAGCCAGTCCTGCATCTGAACCCAAAGGGTACTCTCCAGTCCTCTCTCATGTGGTACCTCAGCAAAGGGAGAGCACTGCAACTGAGCAAGAATTTGCAATTGTTTTGACGGGACATTTAGAACTTTGAACAAAATAGGCTAACTGTGTTAACAGTGTCTTTTTCTCATAAAGGTTTCACCTCTTTTAATCATATTTGACTGTCCTGCCAGTCACAAGGCAATTAGTCACGCCTTTTGACTGTGTCACTAATCACTACAATCAAGTATTTCCATGGCTTGTTTTTCATCCAAAAAAACAGCTCCTGCCTGAGCATTTATTGTAGCACATGCTGTATACCCAACTGTTTTTGACTCTTCTTCTGAATTCATCAACATTAAATTTCCAGATGATTTCTTTACACACTTCATTTCTTCCAATTAATAAATTTCATCCCACCACTGCATTGCCCAGCAGTGGAAAAGAGCCTGGATAAAGCATCCTTGCTGTCCAGGCTGGTCCACATTTGACATAGAACTGAAGTTGTAACAGTTAGGAGCTTCAGACTATGGAACCATATATAACCCAGCTGATTTGAATGCCCCAAAAGATAAGGAGGTAATAAGCTAGCAAGCTGAAATACAATTTTAAACCATAGATGATTTTTTTTTTCATTTTTCCACATCAGTATTACTATCAAAAATGTTACTTAGGGTAAGGTGTATCTCTTCCTGCAATCAGATTGTGTCTAGCACAAAGCTGAAGTAATTTCTTACACAGAGCTGTCAGGGAGATGACAGAGATATGAAGTATGTTTCATTGTATTAGAAGCTTGGTTTAAAATGAGGTTTAGCTTGGCAGAATGCATCAGATCACTACCACAGAGCAAAACTTATACTCTATGTTCCTTTCAGTGTATTAGCAATGTACACTACCTCACAAAGAATCAGGTAACAAAATCCTGTACAACATGGATGCATTGCTCTAAACTGTGCTCTTCTGCACCCACCAGCTTTTTTGTGTTTTAAGTGCCAACAGTGTCTTCTTTACCCACATGAAGTCTGCCTTTCCTGTATATGCTCCCTTTATTTCAGGAGTTGTTGTATTTCCTCATTAACCTGAATCCCTTCTCCTTACATCATGTTCATACACAGAGATTAAAATTTTTCCTCTTTCACTCATCCCTAGATTGATATTCTGAATGCCCTGGTTTCCAGCTTCCTTCCTAAAAAATTTGTATTTGGATGCCAGTATTTTCCTCCTGCTGTTCCTTATGCCTGTGGTACTCTCACAGAACATGACCGCTAGTTCCTCCCCGACTTTCTGGAAGCCTGTGCAAACAGCTCATGAGATCCACCTCCTTTGCCCCTGGAAGGCCTGCTGTCATCTAGGATCATTAACCCACCTCTCCTGGAAACAGGCAAAGGATTTCCAGCAGTAAGAAAATGAAAAGAAAGTTAGTGCAGATCGAAGAGCAGGTGGTAAGGGGAGAGAGAAAACGCCACAGATCATAGGAAGCACTTTGAGATATATCTTGGATTGGAATGACTTGTTGGAAAAGTTGTGATAAGAAGGAAAAGTGAAAGGAAGCTTTAACTGAACTAAAAGGAAGTATCTCTGTGGCTTCTAGGAATCTCCTGCTTCCATCAGTTCAGCTTGTGGGGGAGACACAAGGATATGCGTCCCCACCTCTTCTGTGGAGATGAATTCTGCACCTCTTATATGCATTTTGACTTGCTAATTTAAACAGCAGCACTTTGTAGAATCATTAATGCCAGCTGCATATTTTATCCCAATGGGCAGTCAGAAATTAACAGAGGAAGCTGAAGCCAAAATTCTAAGATGAGAGAACTCCCTTCTCCTCTTGCTCCTGAAACCCCAGAAGTGACAAAATCACAGTCTGGCACCACCCAAATGTCTGCCAGCCCCTCAGGCAGAATCCCAAGTGTTCTAGGCCTCTGTATCACATTTAGGTAGCTGTCACGATCCTGCCAAAACACAAACATATCATGAGGGGGGGAAAAGAGAAAACCAGGTGTAATTCAGACTTCCATATATAACAAAAGCACAAAACAAAATGAAAACCCAGAAGCATGGTGATGGCTCACTCACAACTCATAGCAGAGATGGTTACGAGCAGCGGATGGGAAGCCAACGCATCAAACACAGCCTCAAAAGAAGAGCCCAAAAGAACTGTAAAACAGAAAGAAACCCAAAGAAAAACATGATAAAAAACAACAAAATGAGAAAAAAAAATTAAACAGAAACAAATCAAAACTCAATTCAATATTGTACCCCTCCAGAAACCTGGGTCTCTTGTTTAGCTGTTGCCATCTCCCAGCATCCTATCCAGGGCTGTTGGCACATGCTGTATTTAGTTTCATTTAGACAGAAAGCACTGAGTGAGTCTGTGTGGTTTGTGAGTGCTCTGTAAAGTGGTGAGAGGGGTCCCTCTAGAGACTGACTTCCCCCTGCTCACATATCACACTTAAAAAACAAAGTTGAGAGCAGAGATGCATACAGCCTAACCACAGGTCCATTGTACAGTTCTACCATAATTTTCCTTCCTAAAATTACCTGATACCTACCCTTCCCTTCCTCCCCAATCGAACTGATTTAATAACCAGCAAGGGGATTTGCTCTCTCGTCTCTTGCCCTTTACACCCAGAGCAAGTTCTAATGTTAGCACAGGAGTTTCTGAAGATGAACAGAGATGTCCCCCTTCCTCATTTGAATTGTCATGGGTTCCCACCCAAGATATTTGGCTTTTTCTGCAGCCACCACCTTGCTTTATCACCAGCAATCTCCACATAATCACTAGCTTGCCAACTTTACAGGCTTCACAGCTGCCAACTTCAGGAATCTTCCCCTTCCCTGACGATCGCTGCAGTACTCCACCTAGAAATAGTGGGGTTTCCACTGTCTCTGGTGGGATGCAGCATAGTGGTTTGAAAGAGTAGAATGAAAGTCTGTGCTGCTTTTAGGCCACGTGAGCAGTCACTGTATCTTAAGATGGGAATAGCACAGTATGGAGACACGAGGGCCACCTTGGTCAGAAGCAAGAGCTAATGTTATAATAGCTAATGTTATATAACCTTAAAACGCATTTCAGTAAACTGAGGGAAGAACTCGACTGAGAGACACTTATTCCAATGGAAATCAACTAATCAAAGCAATCAACACAATAGTTCCTTATCTGAGTCTTCTCTTTCCTAAAAATGTGCAAGTTCTAAGAATTCCATAGATTTTGTACAAAATTCAGTTTTGAGAAAGTTCCTGAACAGGCTCCTGCTATTCTTTCCAAAGCAAAAGACCTGAAGGAGATGAGTTAAAATGCCATCTTTCCTTTTTTACTTTAGGAGAATTCAAAATTTCCAATTGATTTTAACATCAGAAAAGACCAAGATAATTTTTTCTTTCTGAATAACACGTGCCAACTATCTCATGTGATTTCTGCACCAGAATTTGTGCTGGAGATGAGGATGGCTTTCGCACATTAGAAACAGAGGTAAGAATGAGCATTTTTTATCAAAAGCTTAGTCCAATTGTAATCCTATTTTTCAATTATAATTTGATTTTTAACAAGAGAATTTGGGCCTCAGAGCTGCACTTGTTTCTTACGCGCATGGTCCCATAGGGGAACAAGTAGCACAGAATATCCCCATGGAAAGCATGGAGAGTGCTAAGTAAGAAGGATAACTTTTTCATGCGCTGTAACACAGAGCACGGGAACCACTGAAATAGAAGTGTTTTGGAGAGTGTTGTAGAGTGTTAGTCACATCTCATTTGGGATTTACAGCTCATAATGCTTTCCTGGAGTCAGATGGAGAAGACCTTTTCTAGCGAAAGAAAAGACAAAAGACAGTCATGGCAACCACTGAGATGCAGCAGAGCTAAATCCAAATCTCTCCACCCCTTGGACAGACATGAAAACCACAGCTCTGTCCCTCCAGAGTCCACCCTCACCCCTAAGCCACAGGGTGCTTTGAGATGCAAGTCTAAGAACATCCATGTTGGAAAGGATCCCTTTCACACAGAATAATTCAGTATTTATTACCAAGAGAGAGAAAGTGTATGACAGGCACTCTGTAACCTGGCAGCAAATGCACTTACCTGATGGAGGGGAGACTTGACCTGCAATCCAACTCAACATTCACTTGCCCAGGGAGTGAAGCCCCTGTTCCCTCACCACCGGACACAGTAATTCTGTTCCTCTCTCTGTAGTCCAGTGGGAAGAATAATCAGAGCTTCAAGTGGAACAGCATCGACCAGACACATTCAGATGTACCATATCCCCCCCTGCAGTTTGGCAGTAAAGGCACTCAGAAATGGAAAACTCAGAAATGGATCTCAGTTCCCTGCAGGCATGTATGGGATTTCAGCCTGAGATGTCCTTCCTTTTCCTTCACCCCTGCAGTACAAGAGCTCTAACCAGAGAGCTGCTACACAAAATAAACCCAACAACAACCTGATGTAGATGGTCTGAGGTCACCCTTACTGAACCAAGGCTTCCAGGGGAGGAAAGCAGAGAAACAGCTAGTTATAACAAGATGCAAGAGTCCCTGCTTGCTAACAGATTTTCAAATCCATCAGCTAGTCTGCTTTTCATACATCTAATTTCAACTGCACCAGCCTTCTGTAGTCATAATGTTTTAAACCAGAATGTGAACTCCCTTCTCAAATCCAAATTTGCTACTCCAACAATGAAAATAATGAGAACCTTTACGTAATTTTCACGATGATCTGTTTTATAACTAACCCATTCCCACAGAAATGGCATTTCTATAATATATTAAATGTGCAATATTTTTAGACACGGGTCCATTTTTTTTCCTTCTCCCCATCTCTATGTGAACCAATGTGACTATGCTGTGCTTTCAGCCATTTCTCCTGTAACCTTTTTACAACACAGTCTGAGACATAAATAATATCCCTTCCTAAGCTAACACAGTACTCCAAGTACTACAGCTCCACAGATCTGTTTATTCTACTGCAAAATGTTAATCTCCTACAAAACATTACAGCTTTATATATATGTCAAGTACAAAGTAAGTATAAAAGCTACTGGGCTTCTATGTTTGAATATTTGGGATCTTGGGATGCAGGAGTTAATATCTTTTGTGTTATTTTATAGCTCATTTATGGGGGAAGACTGCTTTGTGGAAAAACATACCATACTCTCCTCTTTTAATACCTTGTTCACTGCAGTGAAGTTCATTTTTAACACTATGCACAGGCATTTGGAAAATAAATACCTTTTTCTCAATTAGCTGACACATTTCTACAGCCTTCATCATGCTCATCTAAACAGGCTATGCACTGTCCTGCCTACAACATCTTCTTTCTACCCACTGCCTCACAGAGCCGCCCTTGCACATGTACAGTATCTTCAACAAGGCACTGCAAACTACTGCAGTGCAGTCTGAGCCACGAGGAGATCGAGATCTAATCAATGGGCTGCAGCTGACTAAGCTAAAAAAACGCTTGCTGAGCATAACAGCCCAGTGTCAGATCCTGCAACGGGAGAGAGACTCCAGGAAAAACACAGCCTCTCCTATTTTCAAATAAATAATTAAGAGCAAGCTGCTAAACCCTTGGCCACTTTCAATTAATATTTGTGGAGCCACAGGGAACATGTTTCTGAAGGCAGGGTGTCACAGACAGAGGAAAAGTACAATGCTTTCTGTACTACACGTTAGTGAGAAAACTAGCAGACCTGAACAAAGACCAGTAATGATCAAAGAGTTATTGTCCAAAACCTGACCTACATTAGCACAGAAGACCTTCACCACTCAGAATACCTCCACTACACAAGCATATGTTGTTCACCGTATTATCTGTATAACAGAGTTATGTATATTTTCTCCTCCAGGTTTAAATTCTCTTTTCAGCCTTAGTTCTCCATAGCAAACACTTCCTGCTAGTCCAGCACTCTGCTACAAAAATTAATGCAAAATGAAAATTTTGAATTGTGTGCTTTCTATAGAAGATAATTCCACAAATTTAAAAACCTCAACTTTTCAATTTATTTCCCAGTTGCTTAGCTCTGTTGTCCTAAGATGTGCATCAACACTGTCTGCTTATACTACTGCACGGCGAAGGTGGGTTGTACAACCAGGACATCACAGGGAATAAAACTGCTCATGTGTTCATCTGAACCATGGCAGAAGGTTGCATCTAGAGGAAATCATAGTTAAATCCCTAAAAACCCTCTCTGCATCCTGTGATACCTAATTTGTTATAGAAGGTCTTGGGATTCACCCCAAAATGGCCGGGGTGGGGAAGGAATCACAAAGAGAAGACTAGACTTGTTTCTCAGAAGAGTACCCTCTGCATTTGAAAGCACTTATTAACTGGAGCTGAACTAACAGATATCCTCCATAAACCATCTCTTCTTAAGCAGATCTCCAAGTCTTCCATGACTGAGAAACACATGGCTTGAATGACTGCCCAATTCAAACCCGCTCAGATGGGAACCCTTATACTGATAACAAAGTATATAACACATCAGCGTAACCACATCAAAAACTATGAAAAAGTTATTGTGGGATGTGGGAGGGTGCAGAGCGTAAGCCTGAAAAACAAGGACAGTGGCCTTGGATGAGGCAATGAGATTGCTTTAGGTATAAGGGAAGGAAAACCTACTTCCTATATACCAGTACTCTGGACAAAGGTCAGATTGGCCCAAACCAACACTGCTACCAAGCTACTTACATTTCCCAATATTCTTCTCCAAGGCAAAAACAGGGTGCAAATATTCTGCAGGAAGACCATTAATATGAGAGAGAACACAAGTTCTTTTTTTTACCTTCATGTTTTAAATGTTTCTAAACAGATTTTATAATTACCCATTTTCCTGCTGCTAGACCAGTTTGCCTGCATACAACCACAAAGTGAAGTGACTGCAAAAATCTCAGAGGAGAAAGTTGGAAAAGTAAAGCACCCTAAAGCAAGCTCTTTTAATAGCAGATGGCAAAGATGGCCTATACCCACAAACTGCTGCTAGCATCGCACTATGACCAATACGAAGACAAAGGTTCTTTGCAAGAACAAGGCCAATAGATACTCAGTCCACCTCAGATCAGTCTTCTTTCAGGTAGGCTAAGAGAACTCTGAAAAGCCACCTCTATCTCATCAAGGGTCACAACAGTAATCTCTGATTTATCCTGTATTCCTTTCCCAATGAATTCTAATGTTTGAGCACCTTCTTGAAAGCTCTTTAGTATCAAACCCATGTTTTCATTAAGCTATTCCATAACATCAAGGTTTCACTTATCAGTGATACCTGTCAGCTCAGAGGCCACCATCATGTATGTGAAATTAGAACTGTTCTCCCCACCCCAAACACAGACCATGAGCATCAGCTTTTATCTACACAGAATTTCACCTGCCAGTTTATAGCCTCCACTACTTTCTATAGCTGGGGCTTACCTTTACCACAGCACACCGTCCCATTGCTGCTATTTAGACCAGTCTCCAACCTGCACACATGTACTGTGTTACTCTTTCCAATGCATGCTGACTACCTGTGACAGCAAGTGATGCCTCATTAATAAATGCATCCCTTTATTGGTTTAAATTTATCACCTATTTCACTGAATATCTTGTTCCTATGTAGCCTCTGTTCTCTTTGGTTTTCTCATTCGCTTCTCAAGACTTTATACTATTTTACAGACTTTTATAAAATTCCTTTTATTCATCTTCTTGCTCAGGTTATAATCACAATCTTTTCGATCCCTCTTCACACAAGTTTGTCATTACTGTCTTCTGAATACTGTTTAGATCTGCAATACCTTCTTTGAAACTGGATGGGTGGTATCTTAAAATCACAGAATCATAGAATCACTTTGGTTGGAAAAGACCTTTGAGATCATCGAGTCCAATCTTATACACCATCAACTGTTATTCTCATCTAGATTTGTATAAAGGCACTAAAAAAGGTTTTGTAGCTTTCATCATCCTATTGCATCACTGGCTCTATGCATCTCGTCTGGGTAACTTGCCTCCAGTCCAAAAGAAGGTCCTTCTGGATATCCTACAGGCAGGGTACTGCACTGGGCAGATGCAGTCCCCTTGCATTCTGTTTAATCTGGCAAGCGCAATACTAATTTTTAAAAGGTATAATGTTGGCCCCGTGCACCAGAACGAAAACTTGAAACTCTCCTAAAGAACAAAATCAGTAGAAAGGTGGCTAGCTGGGATGGAATTAGGAAAAGTCTACACAGCTTTTCTAAGGGAAAGTAGTGTATCACCAACAGTGTTCTCTGCAGCATTTGAGCATATAGACAAGGGCAACCTATGCCATACAGTACATCTGAATTTTCAGAAACAGCCTCCCTAGAAAGTCCACAGTTCATGAAATTACACTGCAAAAGACAATGTTTCTCTCTCATTCGAGTGGCAGCAATAACAGTTGTCCTTTAAAGAGGCAACGAACTCTTAAAGACCTGCACACAAGAACTTTATGATACAACCTGGTCAAAGTTGTTTTTTCAGTTTCTCCTCTCCTGTTACATTATTTGTCATATCATGAGACAGAAAAGTTTTGAGACAAGCCAAATTCAGAACTTGATTTTATTTAGATCAAAGTTTAATAACTTTGGCATGAAAAGCATGCAAGTTTTGATTTAATTTTTTCCTCTATTTATGGTATTTATAAGCAGCAGAGTAAACAGACAACTAACAGAGCTGAGTAGTTGTGACAGCAGTTAGCAAAACAAGGGTGCAAAGGGGCCCACAAATTTCACTCAGGACAGCGTGGGCTTGACTGAAGCTGCAATGATGGTGGTGATGGAAGCTCCATCTACTGGCCTGACTTGGTGTCTCAAGAGCTTTGTGGCTTGTTAGGGGCCTGGATCTGGGATGATAAGGACAGATTGCCAAGGTTTGTGTGGCCCTCTAACTAACTCTTGCTGCTCGTTCATGGGAGCACCAAAAGCACCTGTTTTTCAAGGGGTGACCTTGAATATTCTAAGAGTGACTACAGATCTGGAGGCATGATTGCCCGGGTGCCATCCTAAATCCTGCCAGTGAGTAGGAAAGACTTAGGCAGAAGTGGATGCATCCTGCAAGTCAACACCTAGCTATCAAAGACAAGGCTTTGGCTTCTATGACCATGAGCCTCTCTTCGAGGAAAAAGGACTGTTGGTGAAAGAAAAAAACCCCATCTGACAGAGTGGTAAGAGCATCTTCATGAAGGCTTTGCATTTAGCCTTGCTAACCTAATGAGGAAGGCTTATAGCAGGTACAGTAAGGGAGGATTAGTATAACCTGAAAACAACTGGAAGAACAGAAGATGTGAGGAGGTGCCCCAGGAGAGGATGATAGAAGCTCTCATGCCTCCCCTGGGAAAGCAGCACAACTGGTGGCCCCACCTCAAGTGCCTGTCCACAAACACCTACACGTGACACAAACAGGAGTTAGTGTTTGATGTGCCACTGCAAAACTATGATCTCGCTGGGATTACAGAGGCATGGTGGGACAGCTTGCATGGCTTGAGTGGTGCAATGAATGGAAAGGACTGGGAAGGCAAGGAGGTGCAGTTGTACAGGAGTGGCTTGAATGTATGAAGCTCTCCTTGGACCAGGCAATAAGACTACTGATGGGTAAGCAATCAGCACCAACTAACACAGGTAACATAATGGTAAGCATCTGCTACTGACTGCCCGATCAAGGAGAAAAAAAATAGATGAAGCCTTCTTTAGGCAACTGCAGGAAGCCTTGCAATTGCAAGCCCTGGTACTCATATAGGGCTTGAATAACTCTTCTATCTGCCTGAAGAGGCAATATGGCAGGGTGAAACAATCCAGGAGTTTTCTGGCAAGTATTAAGCAGAACCAGAAAAAACAAGAAATGAAGGTTCAGAGTCACAGAAAGAGGGCAACACTGAACAAGAGCAGTTTCTTCTCTCCAGCATTAGATCATTCACCCAAAGTTTGGAATTCTCAGGTTCAATAACGTTCTCTCCTACAGGAGTTCCCACATTCTCATCTGACAGCACAGTACCACAAACATTCTGTATTTAAGCCACAGGCAGAATGGGAGCAGGCATATTGTGATCTCTCTCATTGAAGCTTTAGAGCTTTGCAGAAAATTAAGACATATTCCCTAGAAAAGGGACTTCAGGAGTCTCACAGCCCTGGAGATGGCCCTGTTTACTGTGACTAAGTAATTTTTCTACTCTCTGTTTCAGTAAATATGTAAGTATCGAACACCATAAGATGTTACTAAGGGTAATGGACCAGGAATACTTTGTGAATTATCACTGACAGTGCTCCCTTGAGAAATGGGATATCCCAGGTCAAACATACCCTGCTGAATACAGACCACAGATCTTAACCAGTACTTGCCACCTTGCAAGGGATATCAAGGACAACAAGAAGGGCTTCTTCAAGTACATGAATAGCAAAAGGAAGACTAGGGAAAACATGGGCCCACTGCTGAATGAGGTAGGTGCCCTTGTGATGGATGATACAGAAGAGACAGAGTTACTGAATGCCTTCTTTGCTTCAGATTTTTCTGCTAAGGCCAGCCCCTCAGGAATCCATACCCTGGAGGTAGGAGAGAAAGTCCGGAGAAAGGAGTACTTTCCCTTGCTCGAAGAGGATCAGATTAGAGATCATTTAGGCAAACTGGATATCCACAAATCCACAGGCCCCAATGGGATGCACCCACGAGTGCTGAAGGAGCTGGCAGATGCTACTGCTAAGCCACTCTCCATCATCATTGAAAGGTCATGGAGAACAGGAGAGGTACCCGAGGACTGGAGGAAAGCCAATGTCACTCTAGTCTTCAAACAGGGCAAGAAGGAGGACCCAGGAAACTACAGGCCAGTCAGCCTCACCTCCATCCCTGGAAAGGTCATGGAACAACTCATTCTGGGTGTCCTCTCCAAGCATATGGAGGAAAAGAAGGTTATCAGGAGTAGTCAACATGGATTCACCAAGGGGAAAATCATGCTTGACTAATCTGATAGCCTTCTATGATGGCATGACTGGCTGGGTAGATGAGGGGAGATCAGTAGATGTTGTCTACCTTGACTTCAGCAACACTTTTGACACTGTCTCCCATAACATCCTCATAGGTAAGCTCAGGAAGAGTGGGTTAGATGAGTGGACAGCGAGATGGATTGAGAACTGGCTGAATGGCAGAACTCAGAGGGTTGTGACCAGCAGCACAGAGTCTAGTTGGAGGCTTGTAGCTAGCGGTGTTCCCCAGGGGTCAGAAGGCTGTCCAGTCTTGTTCAATGTATTCATCAGTGAGCTGGATGAAGGGACAGAGTGCAAGTTTGCTAATGATACAAAACTGGGAGGAGTGGCTAATACACCAGAAGGCTGTGCTGTCATTCAGTGAGACCTGGACAGGCCAGAGAGGAACAGAGAGGCAGAGAGGACAGGAACCTAATGAAGTTCAACAAAAGCAAGTGTAGGGTCCTGCACCCAGGGAGGAATAACCCTATGCACCAGTACAGGTTGGCCTGCTGGAAAGCAGCTCCGCAGAGGACCTGGCAGTCCTGGTGGACAACAAGTTAGCCTTGACCCAGCGATGTACCCTTGTGGCCAAGAAAGCCAATGGTATCTTGGAGTGTATTAGGAAGATTATGGTCAACAGGCCGAGGGAGGTTATCCTCCCCCTCTACTCTGCCCTGGTGAGGCCACATCTGGAGTACTGTGTCCAGTTCTGGACTCCCCAGTTCAAGAAAGACAAGGAACTACTGGAGAGAGTCCAGTGGAGGGCTACAAAGATGATTAGGGGACTGGAGCATCTCTCTTATGAGGAAAGGCTGAGAAACCTGGGTCTGTTTAGCCTGGAGAAGAGGAGACAGAGGGGATCTAATCAATGGTTACAAATATCTTAAGGGCGGGTGCCAGGAGTATGGTGCCAGACTCTTTTCAGTGGTGCCCAGTGACAGGATAAGGGGCAATGGGCACAAACTGAAACACAGGAAGTTCCAGCTGAATATGAGGAAAAATTTCTTTACTTTGAGGATGACAGAGCACCGGAGCAAGCTGCCCAGAGAGGTTGTGGAGTCTCCTTCTCTGGAGATATTCAAAGCCTGCCTGGACGCAATCCTGTGCAACCTGTTCTAGGTGAACATGCTTTAGCAGAGGGGTTGGACTAGATGACCTGCAGAGGTCACTTCCAACCCAACCATTCTATGATTCTGTGATTATCTGTATTACTAGCAAGTCACTCACAGAATCACAAGGGTTGAAAGGGACCTTGGGAGATCATCTAGTCCAACCCCCCTGCTAAAGCAGGTTCTCCTAAAGCATGTTACACAGGAAAAGTTTACAAGCAAGACTGAGGTTATGAATTTCAGAGGATGTGAAAACAGCAAATACTTTATGAATAATATCATAAAAAGTATGACAATGCTTCTGAAACTGTAGGAAACTGCACAGAACCCACTTGAGCAGAAAACATCTGTTAATAAATGAGTACGACTGAAAGCAAAATTTACACATGCTTCCAGAAAAAGAGAAAGTGAGCTCCTTCCCCCACCTATCTTCTGTATTGTACTTCAGAACCAAATCACAAAAAAACCTAGGCTCAGGATGATCATATTCTAAATCCGGGAATTGTATTCTTCATGGATAAAGGAACCGAAAGAGAATGGAAAAAGAAGAATCTACCTTACTGGCTTGAAATAATCTTTTTGGTGAAATAAAAGATAAAGTTCTTAATTAAAAACAGAAAAAAAACCACACACAAAAAAATCTCTTTTCACTTTTCTTTGTACTGCCCTTTACCCCCATCTCCTTCCTCATTCTCAGTGCATTATTTGGGCAGCAATCACACCATGCTTCTCCAGGCAAATGTCTCAGTCCAGTAAGTGGGACTCAACAGTGGTATAAGACAGCAGGGACACAAAAGGATCAAACAGCCCAGTGACTATAACATAATGTTAAAAGGGATTGATGTAAATATTTATGGGTTTTTTATTGTATCGTTTTTGTCAAAAAGCCTCACCACCTGAAATGTGGCATGGGAGAACAGGTACATTAGGTATATGAGACTTTACCCCATCTGATCCTCCCACATCCGAAACCAACCAAGACTTTTTACCACTTTCAGCAGAGCATACTCCCACCCCTCTCGGGATCCCTGTGTCTTTTTTTCAGGAAAAGATTATATGTCATTGGTCCTTTTATGAGGCCCATCTGTGGTAAGCAAGCAACCGACCATTAGAATGACCAGAATTAAGACAGACCTTCTGAGAGTCTTGTGTCCTAATAAAGCCATACCTCACCCACACCAACCCAAGCAAGACCCAGCTTGAGACACAGCTGAATAATCTTTTGCTCTGAAAAATGTCAAGGCTGGATGTAGTGCTGTTTCCAAAACCAGGGCCTGAGAATATTCTCTAAGATGTAGCAAAATAAAAGCAAAGTAATCTTAAATTAATGGGAGAAAAGAAAAAAAGAGAGGATCCAAAAGAAGAGATATCTGGAAAAATTAGTTTCTTTAATTGTAAAGAACAAACAGTGTTCAAGTAATGGGACTTGAAAGACAGACATTAAACATAGTTGCTTCACTGAAGCAATGAAGAAAATTTTGCAGAAAACCAAATGCTAGTTTCAATCCATAATGGACTTGAATTCTGACTACAGAAATTCAAGTAGTCAGGGGGGCTGCATTTTGAAAAGGGCAATAGGGAGAAGGGTTATCCCCAAACTAAACAGCATTGACAAGGAAAACTAGTAGTACATAGTGTGTATCTTTTTAAGAATAAAATGCAGACAAAACCTTTGGGCCTGCTCCCACCTACAGCTAAAAAGAAAAGGCTTGCAATGTTCGACTGAAAAGACTTTAAAAAAAAGAAGAAAAAGAGAATAAAAATCCCCCAGCTGTGTTCATCTGAAAGAGACAAAATCTGCTCACTGATCCTTGCTTTATTCCCACTCCCCAACCATATCCTGCACTACAGAGTCTCTGAATTTAGCTCTCACATTTTCAGCATTTTCCAGAACAACGATTATCTTGCAGATGGAAAAGGTGTGCAGACCAAAAGGTGTAAGCCTAGGATGATAAACAAAGAGATTATCTGAGCTCTCCTTGCTTGTACTGTGTTCTGAAATAGATCTAGGAATGCTCTGGCTGATACCTAGAGCATCTGAAGCTTAACGCATCCTTATGAGTGACCCCACATAACACAGTGCTGGTAAAAGGACTGAAGATAACACATACAACACATGGCGCAAGTTATGCCCCATGGCCTTACCTCCCCTCCAAGCAGGCATACTGAAATACTCCTGCTAAGAAATCTGGACAGGGGGCAATATACACAAAACCAAAACCAGACAAGGGAGAGAACAGCATTACAGGCTGCAGTTCACAGTAAGCTCAGCCTCTAGCTTCTAGGATTTTTTTCATAACAAACATTAAGAAAACACCGACCTGGTTCCCCAGATCACATAGAACTGAACTAGACCAGTCCTCTGGGACTACAGAAGTTACATGGCCAGCATTGGGCTCACCCTCTTTGCTTGGCCATGATGTACTCAGTAAATATTCCAAGGCTGTGGAAAACATGATTATCCTACAGGAAAAAAAAAAAAAAAAAAAAGAAAAAGGAAAAAAGCTACACACCTTGTAAGACAAAAGCATGTATCCTTTCTTAGATTCCGAACTCAGTTGAAGTCACCTGCTGCTTCTCGCCTTGCAGAAAATGCAGTCCAATATAATGACCAACCATAACAACCACAAAACAAGCAAAAATCACAAAACCTTTCCATGCCTAGGCAGTTGCAGAGTGGAAAAAAAATACTTAAAATGTACTTACTGGTCGGACTTCACCAGTAGTGTTGGTATACTGACGGGCCAGACCAAAGTCTAACATGTAGCACTTCCTGTATGTTGAAGGTAAGCGGCCCATGGCAAAATTGGACTAGACAAAGAAGGAAAGAAAGAAAAGAAATCAATTCAATACCAGCAGCTTGGGTAAGAGCGGGCACTTGTTTACAAAGCTTTGTCATATAGCCCCACATACGTCTGGTGGAAACCTAAGTCAAAGTGAAGAATTTTAAGATACATCTTAAACATCATGATTAGAGAATCACTGCCATGTTAAGAAGTTCACTTTGCAGATAAGTGGCTGTGGAGTCTCAAAATAACTAAAATTCACATTATCTTAGCTAAATTTCAGCTGCTATGAGAAAGAGCTACATTTAACACCACGAGCTCTGCAGTGAGAGCTCCATCACTTGCATAACAGACTGAAGATATTGTAGACAAATGCTTCTTTTCGTGGTTCAGCTGCTAGCATGCATTATTCTGCCCTAACTCCCAGAATCTCCATCTACTGTATTGCATTACCTAAATTTATCTGAACATTCAGACATCTAAAAAACACTGGGTTTGGTTCTTTGTAAATAAACTGACAACAAGCAAATTGAGCAGCTCTTTTTTAACACCCATCTTAAAATGATATCCTTTACCACAACGGATGGCTGCTAAAGAATTTGCAGCCAGTCATACTAGAGACTGATTT
The DNA here is from genome assembly GCF_000687185.1 of Egretta garzetta. Lineage (NCBI taxonomy): Eukaryota > Metazoa > Chordata > Aves > Pelecaniformes > Ardeidae > Egretta > Egretta garzetta. The sequence goes on from NW_009260136.1 coordinate 681,797, forward strand.
TCAGCTGAATCTGATCAGCCAAAACCAGCTGATTTTAAAAGCAGCAAATGATTTTGCTGGAAAGAAGATGGTCTTAGGGATGATGCAGCAACAAATGTTCAGGTCAAGTAGTGAAGAGCTGCAGGAAAAAGACTGGCTCCTACACCGAGGCTTGGAATTATTTTGCCTCATCTAAGGAGATGACCAACACTGTGACTCTGTTTTCAACACTGGAAACTGCGCTCCAATTTTTTTTTTGGCAATTACTCAGAAAAGATTAAGAGAATTATTTAGCTAAGTCAAATACATGAAACATCATTTATTCAAGCGTTGGGTCATAGAGCAAGACTTCCTTTCTGAACCCATTTTATAGTAATAATTGGTTGGACTCCAAATGATTGTTCAAAATTAGATTGCTTCGCCATGTGATCTTGACTGGTACAAGTACGACTGACAGCAACTAACCCACCATGGAGCAGCCTCTGCTGATAAAAACTAGTTTGCTATGCACTTAAGGGAATTACAATACTATATTACTATTCTGTACTTACAGAAAATAGCCAATGTGTCAGACAGTGGGAGTGTGCAAGAAGGCCTAAATGCCTCCACTGAGATCTGCCCATATTCAGACTGTCTTTACTGACTAAAACAGAACAGACAGACATACAACCAAAAGGAAAATTTCCAAAACAACTTACAGGCTTGATGTCACGATGCAGGAATCCCACAGAGTGAATGGCTTCTATTGATTCCAGAATCTGTTTGCCTAATCGCAGCGTTGTGCTCAGTGTGAAAGTCCCTCGAGGCTGACTCCTTCTGAGATCTGCAAGATTTCGTCCCTGAAACAATCAATAAAACACTTAAACCATCACACTAAAGCACAGCATTTCACAGCAGAAAGTTCTAACATACATCCCCAGAAAAGCAGAAACACTAATCAAACAAGTGCTCACCTTATGTCTGCTTTATTTCTTGAATATGATCTTCTAATACTTAATTTTAACTTTTAAGTGACGTATTTGCTGATAAGAAGATACCAGACTGTTATCTTGTGAAGTCAGCTGATATACTATTTAGGAAATAGGCATAGCATGGACAGCAGTGCCTCAGACTGTATGAGCCCAGCATCTCTGTACTGTTAAACCCAGACTATATAGAAGCTGACTTAAGAACAACCCTTGACTGTTCTCTGAGCCATCTAAAGATTAAAGCAGTATAAATATGATAAGCAGCTCATGAAACCACTATCTATTACAGCTCATAGAAGCAGTTTTATCAGAAACTCCCTAGCACGCGACTGTCTGGCTCAGGCTCAAGTCAGCATTGTTGTGGCAATGCCACAATGAGGAAACTTGTCTACCAAGAAAATCATACCCAAAATTAGGAGAGTTCCACTGACTTAAAAAAATACTTATTAAAAAAATTGGTAGTTTACCTCCAGATAATTACATTTCTTGGGGGAAAAATCTCTACCAGCTGTGCATGAAAATAAAGACAATTTAGGGAGAAAAAAAAAAGAAAAAAGAAGAGGACAGACTAAACACCAGAAGAATCAGTGTTCTTTGATCTCTGTCATCTCAGTTTTGCCTGTACCACTTTAAATTTCCAAAGAGAAATAAGGTGTTAAAATGAGTATATTCTATGCAGAGTATGGCTGTAACCCACAGAATCAATGCATTTACCAACTGATCAAAAACATTAGGAATAAGAGTCCACTGTTTCAGAGAACATGTATCAAGAACAAAAGTTATAGGGGCATGCTGATTATCACTATACTACAGAAATTCTTGATTCTGCTTCTGCGAAGTCATACATGCTTATATAATGGAAGTCCAGATATAATCAAACAAAATTCACAACAGAAGATATATAAAAGACTCCAAACATTTGATGAGAAAACACAGATTGTCTCCAAACCAGTGAAATACCATCTATTCATCCACCCATTTCCAGTTCTCAAGTTATTTACAGATATTAAAGGGCCAACTGCAACTGGCTCTTTTCAAGTATGACCAGTCTCTCAAATTGGTTTGACCCACGTTTCAGTTCAGGGCTCTGGTCCCTCGAACAACCACCCTTGATACAGGTCAGCTAATACAGACACAGGCAAGCTCACAGCAGCTGGCCCAGGTTTGCTCCTTAGCATGAACAAGACAAGACTAAGCTACTTCTCTAGTGCATATCTTTTTTAATTTCTGTGACAGTTTACTAGAGGCAGAACAGATTTGTCATTGCTAACCTGAAAAAATCTGAATTACTGAACTGATAACTGATCTTCCTTTCCACTGTAATGCGGTTCCTTGGACACCAACACTCTTATCCAATGGTAATAGGGAAAGGCAGACTTTTTTCTTCAGCGCCACACACTGAAACATGCCATAATATTCCTCAGCTGGTTTGGGAGACTGTCTCAGATACGTGCTCTCCAGAAACAACCCAAGGCATCCACGCCCAGTACCACCCCCAGGAGAAGACAGAAAATGAGCATTATTTTCCAAATAAATACCATTAGGCTGGCTAAGAAACAGATGCAGTAAGTTGCAAAGCTTAGAGTGGAAATCTCAGTCCCAGTGACTGAAGAGAAAGGGAGAATTGCAGTAGACAACAGTCAGAGGGACACTTGATAAACCATGTCTCAGCAGACCTTGAAGTTGAAGGAGAATTTTAGCCTGAAGAGTGATAGTGCAAAACTAGCTAATGCTTTAAGTATCAAAGTATTCATTTGCAAATAATTAAATGATCTTTAGGTCAGCTACATAATCAAGAACAGGCTAGAAAGCAAGAGATTCTCTGCAGAGAATTTTTGTTCCAAGGTATAGTCATCTTCATCGGGCTTGTGAAGGACAGGATCAGGGGGTTAGAAGCCTTGTTGTTCCACGAGCTCTGGATTAGCCCTTTCAAGACTCATATTCACACTCACACTACAGCAGCAGCAAAAGCCAGGGCTGGTTAGAGAGCAAAAGGTTTTTTCTCTCTGTATCGGTCTCCCACAAACAGCAGTTGGGATGCCAACGGTGCATACAAGGCAAACCCAAGCACCACGAATTTACTGGTTTTATGCATCTGCCTTGCAAAGTAGATCTACACTTCAAAAGAATCAGAAGTTTGTTTTAAAGAAGTACCGGGGTCTTCTGGTGTCTATTTTACTTCATTCCCTGTTCGCTAATTAAAAATAACTTTCCAGTTTATGCAGCAGCTTACTTCTCATTACTTAGTGCTTCAACCATCTCACTTTCCTTCAGCATGTTCTATCATTCAGACTATACATAAAGAAACATGACATGGGCTATAAGCTCTTTAGGGGAAGGGCAGGCTTGTGACTTCAACTTCAGGCTCATGGGTGACTTCAACTGTTCTGAGATCAGCGGAAGGACCACGCAGCAAGGTGAGCACAGTCCAGGAGGTTCCTGCAGAACATCTATGATAACTTTTTGACTCAGGTGGTGGAGAAGCCAACAAGAAGAGGAGTGCTACTGGACCTTGTGCTGACAAATAAAGAACTGGTTGAGGATGTAAAGGTAGCGGGCAGCCTTGGCTGCAGTGACCATGAGATGGTAGAGTTCTGGATTCTGCGTGGTGGAAGCAGATCAACAAGTAGGACTGCAATACTGGACTTCAGGAGAGCTAACTTTGGCCTCTTCAGGGACCTACTTGGAAGAATTCCATGTGCTAAGGCTCTTGAAGATAGGGGAGTCCAAGAGAGCTGGCTGCTATTTAAGCAGCACTTCCTCCGTGCTCAGGATCAGTGCATCCTGAAATCCAGCAGTAGTAGGAAATCAAGTAAACAAGGCAGGAGGCCTGCATGGATAACCAAGAAGCTTCTAGTAAAACTCAAAGAAAAGAAAAAGCTCTATGGAATATGGAAAGAGGGTGAGGCCACTTGGGAGGCATACAGGAACGCTACCAGAGCATGCAGGGAAGCAACTAGGAAAGGCCAAGGTCCACCTGGAACTAAGTCTGGCGAAGGATATCAAGGATAACAAGAAGGGCTTCTTCAAGTATATCAGCAACAAAATGGAAGACTAGGGGAAGTGTGGGACTGCTGATGAACGAAATGGGTGCCCTAGTGACAGAAGATACAGAGAAGGCAGAGTTACTGAACGCCTTCTTTGCTTCAGTCTTCACTGCCAAGGCTGGCCCTCAGGCTCCCCAGTCCTTGGAGGTAAGTGAGCAAACCTGGAACAAGAACGACCTTCCCTCGGTTTAGGTGGATCAGGTTAGGGATCTTTTAAGTAAGCTAGACACCCACAAATCCATGGGTTCCAATGGAATGCACCCACAAGTGCTGAAGGAACTGGCAGACGACATTGCTGAGCCACTTTCCATCATCTATGAAAGGTCATGGAGAACAGGAGAGGTGCCTGAGGACTGGAAGATAGCCAATGTCACTCCATTCTTCAAAAAGGGCAAGAAGGAGGACCCAGGGAACTACAGGCTGGTTAGTCTCACCTCCGTCCCTGGAAAGGTGATGGAACAACTCATTCTGGGTGTCCTCTCCAAGCAAGTAGAGGAGAAGATCATCAGGAGTACCCAGCATGGATTCACCAAGAGGAAATCATGCCTGACCAATCTGATAGCCTTCTACAATGGCATGACTGGCTGGGTAGATGAGGGGAGATCAGTAGATGTTGTCTACCTTGACTTCAGCAAGGCTTTTGACACTGTCTCCCAT